>NC_090188.1:40243991-40506491 GCF_024679245.1 Pseudorasbora parva | reverse complement strand
CTACGCAGTGCTGACATGTTTCTGGTGTGCCTGTGAAACTGGGTTAAAAAAAAAATATGGCTAAGCAAAAAAATGCAAGTCTTCCTCCGTGTCGAAATCCTTAGACATGTTTGCGAAGGTTGTTTTGTGTACAGCGTGCTTCTCCTTCATAGTATAAACGAAGCTTGACAACAGACCCGGAATAGAAGACAATGCTGAATTAAGTTGTAGTTTTTGTTATTTTTGGACCAAAATGTATTTTCGATGCTTCAAGAAACTCTAATTAACCCACTGATGTCACATATGGACTACTTTGATGATGTTTTTATTACCTTTCTGGTCCTTCTGGACAAGGACAGTATACCATACATATATTTTCAATGGAGGGACAGTAAGCTCTCGGACTAAATAATAAAATATCTTAAACTGTGTTGCGAAGATGAATGGAGGTCTTACGGTGTGGAATGACATGAGGGTGAGTCATTGATGACATAATACTAAACTAACCCTTTAAGCTAAGAAAACTCTTAGAAGTTATAATCATAAACAAATTGTTACTAAGATTTGGATTAACATGAATTTGTTCAGCTGCTGCTAGTCATTAGGAATAGTAACTATCCTACATCCAAATAATTGTTTATTTCAAAGATGTAATAAAAAACAAAAAAACAACTACCTTTGTTTCTTCCAGCACATAACAGACCAGTTGGGTAAAAAAAAAAAGGAACAGCAAACAACGGCAGTAGACACCCATTACTGTAGAGTAATAATAGTAAATTAAACAGGCCAACTGAACCGCAGAAGACCGCTGGAAGATGGACATTCTTTTGTTGTACACAAAGGAAACACATTAGCAGCAGATTAATCATCCCGCTTCATCAAAAGATCCATTAACAAAAAAGGGGGGTACGAAGAAAGAGAAAGCCTGTTTTCAGGGGAGATGCAGATTGCACTACTGGTGGTCACTGATCTGTGCACTCTATGCTGATACTATACTATACTATTCTCAAACCTCAAAGTCTGAAAGAGTCCAGGGCTTTGCTGATAAATGCAGACAGCTTTATCAAAGGAGATGTGACTCTGAAAGGCAAGGTGAGTGTTTGGCCAGATGGGACCCATTACCAAACACTAAGCTTTCTGGCAAGACTACAAGTTTGGTAATTTAGTTAGAAGTGGAACTGACAGCCTTTTGCTTTTATTAGATGTTTTGTGGTAATTGAAGATGCAGTTGCCAGCAGATGCTTAGATAGCATGCACTGTATACTAAATAAAATATTAACCGAGCTATGAAATAGAAAACCACAGAAAAAAAACAACAACAACAACAACAAAAACAATGGTAACACTTTATAAAAAGGGTACTTGAATAATCATGTATTATTCAACATGATTAGTGGACATCTGAACTAATCAAGAATGAATGAAGAGGTACAAATGTGACTATAGATTCATGCCTGAATAATCACCTTAACTACTTGATAATAATGAACTCTAAGTGGTACCTAGCAAACGTTTCCCTAACTGTAGGTATGTATGGTTCCTGTTTTTGGTGTTTATTTTGAAATCTAATTATGAATATATTTTTTAAGGTTTTACAATTTTACTTTTAGCTTTTATAGCTGGATTAAACCAGAGTAGAGTGAGTTTGAATGAAAATAATCTTGTAAAACAGACTGTCAAATATAGTATATAGTTGTATAGCTATTAGTGTATTTATTATTTTCTACATTTGAAAACAAAGATCTATGTTAATGATGGCAAAATGGCGTACTATCCAATGATGTTTATGATGACATTTGGTTTCATTAGATGGGCTGAATACAGAAACTGGTATAAAATCAACAGATAAACCCTTTTTTTTTTCATCCAATTAGACATAATTATCAAGTTACAGCCCTAAATGTAGGCATACAGTGCTCATTATGAAAAAAAAAAATCTAATTCTTTATGCAATAAATAAAGTAATTAATACAGGGTTTGTTTAGATGAGGTTCTGTGCCTTGTCAGTGGGCAGCTGTTTTTGCCCATCACCACTGCAAACATAGTTAATTAAAATATCTTGGCTCTGCCATCAGATTGAAATAGTTTTAACGTTTCACTGATATCCACAACAAAAAAATTAGAGCAAACACAATTACTGTTCTTCATACATATTAATGCAGCAATGTGTGAGTTACTGCAAGAATAAATAGGAAACTAATGAGATCGTTGGATCATCAAAGAGGAGTTGGATTTTTCTTGCAGGCAGAACTTTTGGAGAAGGACATTAAGATAATATCTTGGCTGCAAATAAATGTAGGAAACCTCATCTCATTGCCTCAATATAATCAAATTATTCTCACTCCTGGATGAGAAATTAGAGCCTGAAGGCTAAATTGAATCTTTCAATGCAAAGACTACTTTTTTGATATAGTCATATAGAGGAAGCAAACAGTTATATTAATGGGCTATTTTATATTTGCGAAAGTTCATTTGCACTTTATTTTGATGGTCCATTCTGTTGACTATAAATAACTTTGCGCCTACATGTCATAATGCTCTCATTAGAGTATTAGTAGTCTGTCTGCTTAATATCTGCTAATTCTTTATTTTGATGCTCCCCGATAGACATTCAAAGACTGTAAATAACTGTAAATACAACTACATGTCAACTTATTCTACTAACCCTAACCCCTTATAATATTAAGCCTAACAGTCTACAAATAGTCAACTAATTGTTGACATATATTTACAGTAGATGCAATGTTACTTATAGTCAACAGAATGTCTAAAGCCTCTTTCCCACAGCGTGTTGATTCCGGAGTGTCTTATGTGTGAACATATGGACGGGGACTTGATGCATTTCTCGGCCCGGGTGGCCGACCCAAGTTTGGTTCTCTGACATCATCAACCTGCTAGACGGCCTCCCATGGCAGGTCCATCTGAGGAGGGATCTGCTCTCTCAGGAAGGGGGAACAATATTTCACCCCTGACCAGAGCTGTGGAACTCAGTACCTAGGAGAGGGCTTGTCAGCGGATGTCATGGAGACCGTACTCAGCTCCAGGGCTCCTTCCACAAGGAAACTGTGCAGCATGAAGTGAAATGTGTTTTCCACTTGGTGTCGAGACCGTGAGGTGGACCCAGTTAACTGCCCGGTGGCTGTAGTGCTTGAGTTCCTCCAAGATCGTTTCTCCGCCGGTCTTACCCTATCCCCACTTAAGGTGTACGTGGCTGCCATTAGGGCTTTCCACTCACCTGTAGGTGATGCACCACTGGGGAGGCACCATCTGGTTGTACAGTTCCTCTATGGGGCTCGGAGGATGAGGCCTGCGGCTCATTTCAGAGTCCCAACCTGGGACCTGGCAGCGGTGCTCGAAGGGCTGGCTGAGTCCCCCTTTGAGCCACTAGAGTCAGCCGAGGCAAAAAACCTGACTCTCAAGGTGGCCTTTCTCCTTGCCATCACTTCTCTGAGGAGAGTGGGGGGCCTCCAGGCCTTAGAAATGATATCAACTTGCTTGGAGTTTGTCCTGGGCCGAGTTTAGGCTATCTTGCACCCAACTCTGGGCTACGTGCCCAAGGTGCCATCTAATGTGGCATGGTCAATGGTTCTTCAGGCCTTCCATCCTCCACCTCACATGACGGCAGAAGAGAGCAGACTTCACCTCCTCTGCCCGGTTTGGGCATTGAAGATCTACTTGGAGAAGTCTGTGCAGTGGAGGAAGTCAGACCAGTTGTTGGTGTGCTTTGGTACACCCAGGAAAGGGCTGTCTGCTTCAAAGCAGACAATCAGTAACTTGATTGTCCATGGCTTATCAGGTGTGCAATTTGCCTGCCCTGATATTCATGAGGGCCCATTCCACCAGGGGCATGGCCTCCTCGGTGGCCCTTTCTGGAGCCTCATTGGAGGTGATCTGCAAGGCGGCTGGATGGGCCATTCTGCAAACCTTCATTAGATACTACAGTCTGCACTTCCCTGTGACGCTGGGCGTCAGAGTGCTCGCCTCCTAAGTCTGCCTGGGTTCCAGTTTCACACTAGTAGGAGCGATCGGTGTGGCATAGTGGGTACTCGTTCCCCAAACTGTCATCACGATGACGCAGTGCAAGTTTCCTTGAAAAGGGAATGTCTCGGGTTATGACTATAACCCATGTTCCCCGAGAAGGGAAAGAGACACAGCGTCTTGTCGCCACACCCATCGGGTACAGAGTGCTCGCTTCATCGCAGAACGCTATCTGTGCTATGTCCCTTTGTACCATACGGGTATGCCGTCACATACTATGTCTTGACGCAACACCAATCAGGATTGGACTTTTTTCCATTCATGTTTCAGATGTGCTACGCTGGGGGCGTGCCCCAAACTGTCATCACAATGACGCAGTCTCGTTCCATTCTCGGGGATCATGGGTTATTGTCATAACCGGAGACATTTTCATACATATTAATGCTTCAATATGTGATATCCTGCTAGAATAATTTTAAGATGTTAGTATTTTGCTGTGTTCAGCTTTACTTCACTTTGACCAGTGTCGCCCATTCCCTATAGCTCTGAAAAACACCTCACAGCATGATGATTCACCTCCACACAGTTGGAATTGTGCTGTATATGAGCAGTGCCTGATTTCCTCCAGACATGACTCTTAGAATTGAGGTTTATTATTCCAGAGAATCTTGTTTCTCACAGTGTGTGAGTGCATTTTTGTTGTTTTTGCAAATGTCTTTACTGAGGAGGGGCCTCCATTTGACCACTAAGCAATAAAGCTCAGCTCGGTGAAATGATGCAGTGATGGTTGCCCTTCTGCAAAATTGTAACATTGGTAAGGATTTTTGCAATTATAAAAATATGATAAACTTTTGATCGCAGTTTCATTTAATCTAAGCCTTTCTTTATAGATATGGTAGCCAACTCAGTCATGAAGTACTTTTAATGTCAGTTACACATTTTTGATAATGTAAACCAACAAACTACAATGCAGTTTTTTGTACTTCATGATAGAATATTTAAACAATCCTATGCCTACAGTCATAACTGAAAAAAATGTAACACTTTATTTTAGGGTTTAATTCTTGCTGTCAGTGAGGTGATACCTTTTAGTGCCTATTAGTCCATAACATTACTCAGGGATTGACAGGTGTTTAGTCTATATTGACTTAATAAGTTTTAAGATAAAGGTAACAAATGACGGCAAGGAATCTGGATGCAGACATCACTTTATTTTGATATTAAAATTAATTAAACTAATGGTGATTCTTAAAAGATATTGTGTATAACAATAACAAAAGCAACTTTCACATGCATCAGATTGACAAACTGATAAAACACTCACTCATATTTCACAGTTTTTGTTAATTTTGTGAATATTTCAGTTTGCTTTATACATTCAATTTAAGGAGAAACTTTAAAATTCACTTAAATCATGGTCTTGCTCTTTCATTGTAATTCACATACTTTAATGAGTCTTTTATTTTATCATATTTACTTTAACTAGAGAATGTCAATGGTATTACCCATTTAAGGCAAACTGTCCTCCAAAAAATACGACTCTATAGGTCGTTTTTCAAGCACCTTATTATGAGATATATTTACGCTTTAAAGTCATGCGCTCTCTAGCTGGCGTAAAAATAATGACAGTGTCGTGTTACGTCTGACGTCATGAAATGACGTATGACTGTCATTACCAATCAAAATGCATGTTCATTTTAATGCAATGTGTGGTCTTTTTACCACCATTTGTCATACTTCCATTTAGCAAATATATTTTTGTATAACTCCACCCACCCGATCCCTAAACCTACCCAGTGATTTATAGATCATACACACTTTATGAGCACATGTGTTCCCTGGGATCAAACTCACGATCTCATGATCACATGTTGTTGTTGTATAGGGCAATGCTTTACCAACTGAGCTATGCAAAAGCTGAACTATTACGCAGATAAAATGGAAAAATGCTTTAAAATGAAAGTGTCCTGCTGTCAATAGGAGCACAACTTTAGAAAACGCTGCTGTGCGTCATATTTAATTAATTAAAATATTGTGGATAGGGGCACAACTTTAGTATATGCTTCTATGGGTCGTATCTCAAGGAAGTAACAAACGACCTATAAAGGCGTATTGGTTGGAGGACATGTTGATTTAAGGTGTTAGTAGCCTTATATATAGGCCTTATTTTGTGGTGTCTGGTCACACTTTTAAGGGTCCACTTCTCACTATTTTAACTATGACTTTTGCCTGAGTAAACTCCTAATTAATGCTTATTAATAGTTAGTAAGGTAGTTAGGTTTAGGTATTGTGTTGGATTAAAGGAGAACTTTTAAGTTAATCTTGATCGTTATACCTTGTTGAGTACAGTCTATAGAAAAAAAAAAGAAAAAAAACGAACCGGATTGGTGCTTGCAACACGGAGTTATTACAGTTAATGCCCAGAGCCCCCCTCAGCTAAACCGGCAGCTATGGGGGCATAAACGTAAAGGGTGTCTTTGTGCCTCTTAACAGACACAAAATGCAATTAAAATGTCCGTCCAACATGAACAGGGCCCTTACATGACAACGAGATGCCACTTAGCCACTGTTTAAATTCATCTAAATAGTGTTTTAGATGGCTAGCTGTAATCTTGCGCTGAAGTCCCATAAGAACTCAGTTGGGAAGAGCGTTATGTGTGTAAAGCACGATTATTTTATTACTGCACATCAGTAATAAAATATCTTTCATCAAGCCGTGTGTGCCCAAATGGAAGGATGAATAAAGTTTGCATTACCTCCACAGTGGTTGCACACGTCTTCGACCACGGAATGGCATTTTTCTTCAACGGGCCCGGCTGTTTAAGTTAGTCATCCTTATCAAAGTGTTCGCTTCAAATTTTCGCATTCTGTTGCCACAATTCGGAAAGGCACAAATGTGAACCATTTCTTCTTCACTTGTGAACCAATCATCACTCTAGTGATGTCCGGTTTGCGAACGAATCGTTCTTTTAAACTGGTTCTTTTTAGTACCCCTAATCAGACTGAATCATTCTAAACGGTTCGTGTCTCAAATCAGCGCTTAGTAGGGGTTGAACGACTTCCATTTTTTTTAAAGTCGACATTTATGTGATGAAAGTCAAGTCGACGTCGACTAGTCGCTGATGACGTCATTAATTAACAAATAAGCCTCGAGCTGAGACTCGAATTCGGGTGCTGTATCTGAATAAAGCCCCGTTTCCACCACAGGAACTTTACCCAGGAACTAGGAACTTTGGGTGGTACTTCGTGTGTTTAGACCGCAGGAACCAGGTTATAAATGAAGTTCCGGGTAAATATTTCCCCCTCCAAACGGCCCTGCTCGCGAGGTAGTACTTTTTCAAAGTTCAGGAACTTTCGAGGGCGGGACTTGGGCGCTGAACATGCTGATTGGTTGAGCTCAGGCAGCATTTTAGTTCAACCGGCATTTTTAAAAGTCTTTTGCGAGGTTCGTTCTGCGTTCAGTAAATATCAGTCTTGCTCTCTGTCTGATGGCGCGCGTTCGTCTCAGCCGTCTCACGTTCAATGTCCGTAATAGCTGATAATAATATACATTGTCATTTTAAATCTAGCTTTACAAGCTTTCTGAATATGCTGCATGCTGCCGAATCTGCATATTAGTGCTCTTTTCTGTCGTTGTTAATTACCTCTTTAGTAAACCTATACATAACCAGCAAAAGCAGCACAGCTTGAATCTCTTCCATAATCGTTATTCATTTTTTTTCACCATGTAAACGACCTGACTGATTACTTTTAAGTGTGTGTCCTTACATGACGTGACGGCGCGCGCCGCGCTCATGTTGACAAGAGAGATTTTTCTGAGGGGTAAACTTTTTATTTCGTAAGTTATGAAGATAATGTTGGAGTAATGACACAGCGTATATTGCCCCAGGCAGTTTTTACTTTAACTGCGCCTGACAGAAGATTTTTTTTTCTGAGATGATTATTACACTTTACAACAAATAGCTATAAATAATACTGTATTAGTCCTGGTGGCCGCTAAGAGTTGCTATGGCTACAGTTAACACACTCCAGCTGCTGGAGAAAACAGCGTTGACATTTTTGGTGCGGCAGACAAACTGCATGTGACAAAATGATTGCGATTGAAAGTCATCACATGTAAACACCAGATCGGTTTAGATAACGTCTCATGTAAACAGTTCACTAAATCTTTCAATCGGTACACTTAAAAATGATTACTGTCCTTCACTGATTTGGAGGAGCAGTCGCGCGCAGTCCTACATCACCGGACTAATTTGCCTAATCTTCTCGGAACTTTATCACGGTCGAAACGCAGACAGCTGCAGGTCTGGGGGGGAGAAAAGTTCCTGTAAAAAAGTTCCTGGTACAAATTGTTCCGGGTAATTTTGGTGGAAACGGGGCTTAAGATACAGATAAAGAAGCACAATAAAGATTACATATGTATATGAATGCATTAGTGAGTGATTGCGTGTGAATTAATTCTACCTGGCAGCATCTCTAATAATAGTGAAGATGTGAGTTTTAGTTATCAACAAATATATGCTGGAACTTTTCAGTTTCTAAGCTATTTTACTGATAAATCCCAGAACTGTGTTGACAATAAATTTCTGCGCTAATGAAAGGTTTTGTCTGAGGCGCGCGCGATCTCCGCGTGATGTGCGATCGGCTGTGTGTGTGTGTGTGTGTGTGTGTGTGTGTGTGTTGCAATGCAGTACACAGTTTAGCGCGATGATTAACGTACCTGTACAATAAGCGTGCATTCTCCCGATCAATTTTGAGCATCCAGATGATATAATCAAACATGTCTTGTGGAGAGCTCTCGGAGTATGCATTTATTTGTCATTTTTAACTGTTCAAAACAGAGCCTGCCAGTCAGGAAATTGTTTATTCTGTTGCGCAGTGGGCCAGCGACTAGTCGACGTCAAGCTTAAAGTGCCATGACAGAGTCGACTAGTCGGTGCAACCCCTAGCGCTTAGCCTACAAGTTACTTTAGTTACTTACTTTCTGACATGAGTGACAGTCCTCCGACTAGAAATAAACAAATATCTTGAATTATATGTTGTAACTCCAACAGTTCCTTGAACTGAGACATGTTTTGCTGAGAGAACTGATGAACTCACGAGCAGCTGATACTGCCCATGAGCATGTAACCGAATATGCAGCGGTTCTCGGATCATCAGTACAGAATCGTTTCTGTCTGACACATTCGATACTGAGAGCCGATGAGAAGAGCAATGAGATCACTTTTCACACACAGGACGCTCCTCCTCGCTACAGACTACAGCTAGCCGTCTAAAACACTATTTAGGTGAATTTAAACATGGCTAAGTGGCTAAACGCATCTCGTTGCCATGTAAGGGCCCTGTTCATGTTGGACAGACATTTTAATTGCATTTTGTGTCTGTTAAGAGGCACAAAGACACCCTTTACGTTTATGCCCCCATAGCTGCCGTTTTAGCTGAGTGGGGACTCTGGGCTCTGTGTTGCAAACACCAATCCGGTTGTTTTTTTGTTTTTGTTTTCTATAGACAGTACTCACAAAGGTATTGTAACAGGATGTCCACTGAAGGCGAGGTTGATGAACGCAAGTGCAGTTTATTAAACATAAATCCAAACATAAACAAAAGACTTGGCAAAACAACATAAAACTTTACTTGACTTGACTTAAACTTGACTATACAAAGCAGGTTACAACATCAATAACTGACAAAGACTATGGAAACATGAGGGCTTAAATACACAAGGGCTAATGACAAAACAGGGGACACCTGTGAACAATGATAACTCATAAACCAATGAAAACAAGACACAGGAACACAAGGCAGGAACACATGAGGGCATGGAATCACATGACAATAGACCACATGACAAAACCAGGAAGTGCATGACAACATGACAGTGACCATGAAAACCTAAAACATGAAACCTACACCAAAACACCCTGTGACAGGTATAACGATCAAGATTAACTTAAAAATCTTAACTTAAAAAGAGTTATTTTTTAAGGGTTATAGAATATGGTAATGCATAATAAGGCATTAATATGTGCTTTATAAGTAATAATTAACAGCCAATATCCTAGTAATATGCATGATAATAAGCAACTAAGACAGATAAACTCAATTGCAATGAGACTGCATCACACTAACTCATTGTACTGAGAGAGAGAGAGAGAGAGAGAGAGAGAGAGAGAGAGAGAGAGAGAGAGAGAGAGAGAGAGAGAGAGAGGGAGAGAGAGAGAGAGAGAATGCACATTGATTGCCTTATTGAATTTGTGTCTGCAGTTATTTTTCTTTGCAAATGGCATTTTTCAGGATTCATTTCAATAATGTATTCATTATAGGATTTGAAAGGAATAAATAATAATATTGATAAAACTGCACCAGGGTGAACTTAAGTCCTAATTTGATTTTAGACTTTTGATGAGTAGGAGGGTCAACAACAAGTCTTTTTGCTTCTCAAAAGTCAGTTTGCTATCTTGAAAAAAGCAGCTGTAAATGACTTTTGAAGTGTTAACCTTCTGTTAATCAAGTCAAGGGCTTGGAGAAAGGCTAAACAAAGTATGTTAGAAAGTCCGTCTTTGTAGTTTCTGTTTTAATTTGTCTGCTTTTCACTGTCCTAATATGAAATAAATGCCTTTATTTCAAGCACTTGCTCTCTGCGTAATAATAAAGAATGATTGTGCATGCAGTAACTACCAAGCCACCATAACATTTGAGACCAAAGTGTCTTTCAGCTCAATAAATTCACCATCTCTAATGCACATGCACAAACCTCAAGAGTAGCAGACTAATAAAATGCTAAAACAACATTTCCATCATAATCTTCTTTATTTGTTCTTCTATGCAACCACTCTGAACATCTAACTATTCTCAGAAAAATAGTGTTTTTTTTTTTTTTTTTACAGACATATACCTACCAAATGCTTTAGGAGAGGTTTCTTTTAAAATGCTGAACTATAAGGCCCACCAAGTCGAAAGGTTTTCACAGATGGCACGCAGGCATACTGTTTGGCTGTCATTTTATTCCTCATTTTTTTAAGCATTCTTTAATTTAGCCAGGATTGCTTTGACTGTGCATTTCTCTTTGTGTTATTGTAGATTAGTGGTCCCTGACCCTGCTCCTGCAGTACCCCCAACACTGCACACTTTAGAGGTTATGATTTTGGGCTGTCCATGAAGAAAGATGACCAATTGTGGCGATGTCTGTGGTCGTGGCTCTTAAACGGTCATACAGTGATGTTCAAAGACAGCTGTTGTCACGTTCTTGCAAACAAAGATAGCCAATGATCATTTTCTGACAGTGTCAGAGATTTAGCATGATTGTCTACTGACTAGCCGATAAATCATTTTGGTCAAGGCTGCTTGGTGCTAAAATTTAAAACTACTTACATTAAGCTCCATTTATAAAATTGGCATGCCATGTTGGCCTCTTTGGGGGGGCTTGAGGACAAGGGTTTGGAATCACTGTAATCGATGTTTTCAGTGTCCTTAACAGCAGATGGTGTTGTCACTTGATGCAATCACCTTAAAAGTCAGTAATGGTGTTGCTGTGTGATGTTCAATATCTAATCACTTTTCCTATATAGATGGTGCTGGCTGATAGGTCAATCTGCATGCAATCACTATTACCAAATACTGCATGGCACAAGCTGAATGGCATGCTGATTCTAAACATTTAAATAATCCGGTTTGCTGTAGGCCAGCCCTAGGCTGCTTTTTTGCTCCCTTCCCTCTATAACTTCTCTCCGTCTCATTCACTTGGATGTTTGTCATTGGTTGTGTTGCAAAAATTCCCATTATTGGTGGAATTCTGAAGACACTTTCCTGAAAAGCAGACCAATGGTCTAGACGGAGTTTGAAATAATATGTTTTCAAATAATTTCAAAATGGCGGATGGTGGATTTCAAACAAAAATAATTTGTATCATTGTTCACTGTATGACTCAAGGAATCTATCAAAACCAGTGTCATTAATTGTAATAATAATAACAATGCGTTCGATTTATATAGCGCTTTTCAAGGACCTCAAAGCGCTTTACATTGAAGGGGGGAATCTCCTCAACCACCACCAATGTGCAGCACCCACCTGGATGATGCGACGGCAGCCATATTGCGCCAGAACACTCACCACACACCAGCTGATTGGTGGAGAGGAGACCGAGTGATGAAGCCAATCAGGATATGGGGATTATTAGGAGGCCATGATGGACAGCGGCCAATGGGCAAATTTGGCCAGGATGCTGGGGTTACACCCCTACTCTTTTTCCGAAAGACATCCTGGGATTTTTAATGACCACAGAGAGTCGGGACCTCGGTTTAACGTCTCATCCGAAGGACGGTGCTCTTTGACAGTATAGTGTCCCCATCACTATACTGGGGTGTTAGGACCCACACAGACCACAGGGTGAGCACCCCCTGCTGGCCTCACTAACACCTCTACCAGCTGCTCCTGGTTTTCCCAGTTGGTCTCCCATCCAGGTACTGACCAGGCTCAGCCCTGCTTAGCTTCAGTGGGAAACCAGTCTTGGGCTACAGGGTGATATGGCTGCTGGCCGAATTGTGTCATTAAGTGATTTATGCAAATTGTATTAAACATTTTGACCCCAAGTTGGAACTGTCCCAAAACATTTTCAGTATTTTCAGTGCATGGTGCTGATGCCACATACCAAGTTTGATAACAATATGCTAATGCTTTCATAATAGCATTTTATGATAATATTGAAAATGACAAACAAGAAATATGTGTAAATTGGGGTTCATTTGGCTCTGTATGTTGCACCAAACTAAAAGAGACCAGTTTTAGCAAACGATTCAGAAGCTTTTATTTTCATATCGCCTGAACAGTGGGTAGTGTTGTCTTAAAACTATGCAAGTAGCCTCAGGCCATGCTTGTGATGACGTACCAAGATTCGTCTTAATACACTAAAGCAGGGGTTCTTATCTCTAACCCTCAAGGCCCACTTTCCTGCAGAGTTTAACTCCAAACTTGATCAAACTCACCAGCCTGTGACTTTCTAGTAATCCTGAAGCACCGTGTTTGATTTGGGCTGGAGCTAAACTCTGCAGGAGATATAGCCTCACATCCATTATGCATTTGTTTGTACATTACTCAGCGGTTTACTGGTCTATCAACTATTCATTTTTGCCAACATGGTGTCACAATAATCTGGGTCAGTTTGGATGAATATCAGACAGGTTGTCTTGGTCAAGTTCAGAAAATATTGGTTCAACTCTTACAGGTGCAGATAATATTAACATAAGTGTTTAACAAACATCAATGTCAGTTCATGAAAAGCATCGACTCAGTGAGTTTGCAAATGACGCTGAGATGAAAAGTATGGTTCAGACATCCTCCCTTGCAGTCTTTCCGATTAAAGGAAAGACGAAATATCCAGAGATAGCTGCAAAGCAAAGGCTCTTAAATATTTACTTCCCGTTCAAACTTCATACATTTGCTTAGCAGGGTTTTCTACACTGACAGCCACTAATACAAGTTACGGAGCAGACTAGACATTTCAATGCCTTCAGGTAGCTATTTCATGCATTCAAGGTCAAGTCCTATCTACTTTAATTGCTGAAATCTTCCAAGTGCTTGACAAACTCACGTGCATAGAATTTTTCAAAAATCGGCATTCAGTCTGGCTCTCATGAATGTTTTTTTTTTCCTCAAGCAGATGTTAAAGCTCAAATTTTAGGTTTACCCAGCAATGCACATGTGCAGTCCTGAGCAAAAAAGTCCTTGCAGATTCGGTCATATTGAATGTTGCAGTTTCCCATTAATAGTAATATGAGTAAACTCTCTGCTATCTACAGTCTTTTTTCATGCCTAACTCCAGCTATGAGTGCCATATTTAATGTAAACATAAAAAAATGTCACGGGTTGAGTAGTATGAAGTGTACAAAAGATAAAGTTTCAAGTTCAAAATAGAGTTTAATGACATCCATTTTATATACTAGCTGTAACGGTGATGGCACAAAAAATCAACTAATTAGTTCATTTAGATTTAGGTCAGTTAGTTCGGGCACCAGGCAGGCAATCCTGTCGATAGTTTGTAACGCAAATAACCCAGATAGTATAGATGCCACACGTTACATAAATCAACTCAAGATAAAGTTGAAGATAAAGTCCAGTATAAACATCACAAAGGACATATGGTGTGGTTTAGAAGAAATGTATTTCACAAAAGGAAAATTAAAGAAAGAAAACAAATAACAAAAATAAAATAAAATAAAATAAAAAATCTAAATTCTCACTGATAAACACATCAAACATAGTACCAAACTGAATTCAAGTCCCAGATTCCTGATTTCTCACAAACACCATAGTAAACTCAGTAAAAATTGGGGCAAAGAAAAGTAATGGCGAAGACTTGTTCTTGGTCTTTTTATTCTCTGAAATTTTCTGGGGAACCCTTAGAACCTTCTGGGGGACCCCTGGGGTCCCCGGACCCCAGTTTGAAAACCCCTGGTATAGGTCATAGTGTGACTAAAACTTTTATGACCCAACTTTATGCATGTTTTGTAAGAGTCTCCTCTCCGTATACATACATACGTAAACATATTTTGTTGGACTGTCCTGGGTTGAAAACAATACATTCTTTAATCAAGTTATTTCACTTAAGGACTTTGGAAAAGGTTTTGGATTATTTATTTAAAAAATCTTGTAAAATATTACTTGTGTTTGTTTGATTTGTTTGTATTTTGTATATATGATATTTGTATTTTTGTAATTACATTTTTACCATGATTATAGCCTTAGATGCTGACATGGCATTAAAAAAACAATCGGTATTGAATTATTTTATTTTATTATTAAGATGTCTGCATAAGAGTAAATTCTAATCTGTGAAAACATTTAACTTGGTCTCTACACTCTACACTGGTAACTAACTATAATTACTAAAACTAAAACTAAATATATAAAAACTAAATAGAAATGTGTAATAAAATTGAAAATATGAATTGAATAAATAAAACAACACTTAAAATAGCAAAACCATTTATAAAACGAACTAAAACTAAATTGATATTTGTAGCAAAATTGAAAACGAAACAAAATAAAAACTATTTTAAAAATGCAAACCTATAAAAACCTTCATGAGGACTTCAGATGATGCAAACTCTGAGTCAACATGCACCAATGCTAAATTTTTATATATATCTCAATCATTTGTTAACATGTATTCTTTAGTTCACTGAGCTCGTTGTCTCTGCATTAAATGAATACATTGTTAGCTAATCGCATGATATGTATATGTACTTTTCTGAAATACATAACTTGGACACAGTCACCTCTGATATCAGATCAAGCAAGCTTTTCTGAAAATGTGAATGTGAATATGAATTGAATTAAAATGAGGATGTACAAAATATCTCTTTACATCAGCAGATGGTTACAACTGACACCACTCTCCCTTATACAGGTTTTAAAGTTTGGTAACACTTTATTTTAAGTTTTGGGAACACTTTAGTTATAACAGTAAATTATGCATAATTACAAGTAACTAACCCTAAACCAAACCCTAACCCTAACTCTATAGTAACTCTATAGTAGCCTACTGTAAGTACATGTTGTTAATTATTATTACTCATTGCTTATTTGAGTAAGTACATTTTAACCTTCATTAAAGTGTAACCAAATGTTTAGACAAATAAATTATTTGTATATCTAAAGCAAATCAATTACATGCTAAGCTTTTGCATTTGCACTTACAGGAGGAATGGCTGCTGGGAAAACTCTTCCGGCCCTCAGACACCAGGTCTGGCTCTCCAGTACACAGCATCTTGGCATTCATTTGGCCATCAGGGAAACAGCGGTGGAAGTAGTCTGGTCTTGGCCTGAGATTAAGATCAGCATCAGAGATCACCAATGGTAAAAACATGATCACAAAAATCATAATACAGAGCTGCAAAACCCAGTTGCTGAAGGGCCACAGCCTTGCAGATTTTAGTTCCAGTCCTGCTCCAACATGGACGCGATTTCATCAAGTACAACATGTTCCTGGATCAACTTCTTTGTTGTTCCTGGAACAACATTTCAATCAACCATTTAGATCTGAGAGACAAGTTTACAGTTTATGTCAGGTTTAGGCTTACAACCAGGGTTACATGCATCTACATCAGTGTTATTCACTTATAATTTCCCTCTGATTTTAGGGAGAACTTGTGGGTAAGGTTAGGTTTTGGGGTAGGGAGATGGGTTGGGAGTACATTTTTGGACAGGAATGTTATTCCAGGACCAAAAAAAAAAATGCTGATCCAGAAATATGTCTTTACATATCTACTCTACTTGAACCACTTTAAATTTTAGATTTAAATTTAAAATTTAGATTGTCACAACCGTAATCTGTCACAGAACGCTCAACTGTGCCTCCTCCTGGTTTCACCAGATCCCTCTCTCCTGCGTATGAGGACTGCATTCTCCTGATTTACCTCATTATCAGTGTATCATTATCACCTGTGGACCCTCAGCTCACCTTTATCTGGACTGCTATGTTCTTTGCTCATTTGTGAAGTCTTGATTTACCTACACGCTGTCTCTGGCTCATTTCTCGTGGTTGCTCTTGTGTTTTTGACTTGGACTCTGATATCGTTTTTGAAACTAAGCCGCCTGCCTCTGACCTATGCCTGTTTGAACTACGTTCCTTGGATTTCCCTTATTTTATACTGTATGTCTGCACTCCTCTGCTGTCTCATCTGTATTAATAAAATATACTGCAGATGGATCCGAACGCCTCAGTCTCTTCGTCACAGTAATATATTAAATATAATTTATTATATGTATTTTTTGCTAGATTATTTCATGCGTCATACACCATTACTCAATTTCTAAGACATTGCACGTGCTTTCCAGTTTTAGTTTTTAATCCGATCAAGTGTTTACATGTCCTATCAAATGGATAAGAAAAGGTTTATCCCACCCCTCTCAAAATGATTGATATTTCAATTTGAAAATAATATTTTTATTTGGCATTTTTATTTCGATTGAGTTGTTAATATTGGAGTATTTTCATTCAGATTGGACTTTTAAACCAATTGTAATCGGAATACAATACTCAATATAAACACACCTATTGATGTCACCTATGCTTCAAAAAGATATGCTTATGCCATCACCCCTCAGATTTCCAACAAAGGAAGCAAAAGCTGGACTGAGGTTCACTTGCGCTGCATCAGTAGCTAGTTGTAAAAAAGATGCATCATCAGCAGTTTCTGAATGGCTAAAGACTCAGCAGCTCGTGTAGAGATAGGCAGGTCATTCCACCACTTAGAGAGCTTAGGTTTATCAGCTGTGAACACTGCACAGACTGACAAACACGAAACTGACAGCCCACTCAAGCAGATAAAAACCTGGGAGCAAGGGGTCAATCCAAAATTAAGATTGAAAAATCTGGTAAAAGTGTTTAGAGAGATCCAGCCTATCGCAATACAAATATCCTCCTCCTCTAAGCAATACTTGGGAAGAAGTTACTCTCCTAGATGAGTTTGCATGAATGCCCAGAGGCAAAGTCAATTCATGAGCCTGGTAAGCTGCAGAAATAGCATGTCTCTTCTTAGTAGCAGTATGGGTGGTTTACCTGATCTGCTGGCGATTTCATTTCACCCGGCAACTCAGTCTGGAAACCTGTACATTCATTTCTACTGCTTCTGTTACGCTTTTGCGGGAACCAATCACAGACACGGTTTAACACGATGACAGATAGAGGAACGATGGGTCGTTGCCCGTTGATCACGCCTCTTGCGCAGTAAAAAACCAGAGCAGACTCCCCAGTCCAATGTTCAATTTTAACTTGAGCTTGGTCTTGTGATAGCCAGTTAAAGTATCAGTTGCATCCATGTTACAACCACTATGACAAACAAACTGCTGCTCAGTCCTACACCCTGGTTAGTGTGGTCAACGTAACCCCTTAATGCCATAACTGGACAAAGCCTGTGCAACCTTTCATCCTCCCGAATCTCAAAAGTAGGGGAACTGTGGCAACATACCACAATCTATGTCGCAACAAGAGCTTCACCAAGCCAGAAATTAAAGTCAAACTGGAAGGGCTCACCAGGTCTCTGATTCTCTTAAGAGAGGATAGATACTTAGCTATAACATACAATAGTAAGATACCATCTTAAGAAAAACTGAAGCTGGCTACAACTGAGAGTCCATCAATCTAATGAAGGAATATGTGTAGGCCTTAGCGGGAAACCAGTGAATGTTCCCACTGAACCAATAGGGCAGTGGACTGGGTCCAACTCCCACTTCCTTTACCACATCACAAAAAGCTGTGACTTCTTAGAATAAAGACACTATATAGAGGAAACTCTAGAATTCAAAACGGTTTCAGTTATCTCAGAATAAAGGCCAGAATCAATTAGAGTGCTCTGTAAAGAGACGAGGTCTAAAGGTCAAACATACGCCTTATCAAACCTCTGTCAGACCACATTTACTACTTTAGGGGGTAACCTCTTCTTACGGTCCTCCAACTGTGCCTTGATTAGTTGTGTCTACACACTGATCTGTGTTTCCCCTGTCGGAGTATGTGTTCGCCAATTAAACATAATGAATCAAGAAGTGACATGCTATAATCTGGTGACTGTTGGCATTTTTCTGCGTCTGTAAGTGCAGTGTGAATTGGCCTTTTCTAATATCTGATTTTGCAGATAGTTTGCTTCTGAATATAAAAATGAAGACATGTAAAGAACTTGCTGTTGCCCTTTTTGGATGATTTTGTTCCATTGTTCTGCTTGTTGTCTGTTTTTGTTTTGCAATCTGGATGTGACAATTGGTCACTGTGGTATTTGTCCCGCCGGACTTGCTTGTCTCAGCGTGAACAAAGTGCTCAGCACTTCACATTTTAATAGCAACACTTCCATTAAAAAACAATTGAAAACATCTTATGGCCAGGAAAAACACATGGACACATACGCCAAGTCTGTTCCCAGGTTCAGCTGATCTGCTACATGCTACATGGTAGTGTAATCTGCAGAGGCACTTTCAACACTATGAATAGCCGATACTTTATAAAGTTTAAAATATGTTGGGGGGTTTTTCTCACACAAATGCATCAATTTGCTTCAGAAGGCCTCTATTAACCCCCTGGAGCCATGTGGAGCATGTTATTTGACAGACAGATGCATTTTTTATAGATTTCAAAAACAGAACAACAGCAACTGCTATTATAAACCTTGAACTAGCCAGGACATTTTAAATATAACTACAACGATTTTATTCGTCTGAAAGAAGAATGTCATATACACCTAGGATAATTTGTGGGTAAGTAAATCATGGGCTAATTTTCATTTTAAGGTGAACTCCTTGAGTCTTCCATTGTAACCCGTGGTGGTGAAGTGTTTCAGTCACAAGATGGCTCCAGACAGTCAATGATAGCTGAGTCATAGTTAAGCATTAAAGTAGTACTGGTCAAGATAACTCGTAGTACCCGGATGAGCGGTGTGTTATTCACTTTGGTGGTTGTTATCTGCGAATAACATCCCTTGAGAATGCACAGTTGACGATTCAGAATAAATTATTACACAGAGCCATGTGACAAAGGCCAGATAAACCACTTACTGAAGAAAGGAAATCTGAGGAGGAATACCCTTTTGAGAAATAGGTAAAACACATGGTGGGTTGTGTAAGCTCCATCAGCCATCACAATTTTTAGACAATCGTGTAATACCTGGAGGGTGTAGCATCAGCTACTGACTTCAGCTACAGCACTGAGAGAACCTATAATACAAAACATGAGAAGTCCACCATTGTTTCCTAACTGTGGCCATCTAATCAGTGGGGCGGCAGTGGCTCAGTGGTTCATGTAGGTTGTCTACAAACCAGAAGGTTGGTGGTTCAATCCCCGGTTCCACTTGACCAAGTGTCGAAGTGTCCATGAGCAAGACACCTAACCCCAGCTGCTCCCGACGAGCTGGATGGCGCCTTACATGGCTGACATCGCCGTCGGTGTATGAATGGGTGAATGTGAGGCAAAAATGTAAAGGGCTTTGGATAAAAGCGCTATATAAATGCAGTCCATTTAATCAACCATAGCTCATATTCTGCACCACTGTGTCTGTTTTTGTTCACCTCTCCGGTGTGTACTTTAACATTTATCACCTGGCCGTGATTAATTACATTGTTAGTACCTTACTGTATCTGAGTTTTTGTTTCGTTTTATTTTGTAAATAATACTGAAAGATGAGTCTAAATTATTTCTGTGATTTAGTTTTTATTAAACACGGAACAGTCCTTTAAAGTGGTATGACATTCTGATGAAAAATGGTACAGAAATCATGTTTTTAGCTTACCTGCCAACTATCAACTTGATGGTATTTGTGAAGACGCCGTTCAAAGCTAGTGCGAGAGATACCGCTGTAAAATAGAGAAAACAAGAGACAGCAGGTTAATGATTTCCTTGACAGCATTCACAGTTAAGTGACCTTAAAAAAACACTATTATGTCCTAAACAGCAACAGTTGCCTTCACTATTGAATGTTGGGGGAACACGATTTATGATGTACGATGCCATAGTAGCAATGCTGTGGGAGCACCTCTGGGTGATCACGTCTTGAAGCAGATGTGAAATCAGAGGTCCTTACGCTTATATGGCATGGTTCTGCCAACCTCGCCACCCTTGGTCCTTCGGGAGCAGCACTTTCCAGCGAATTCAGGTCTCGGTGTCGACCTGAGTGTCCACTAGAGGAGCTAGTTTGGTTGTTCCCTGCCCGTTATCTGCTTTAAGGCACCGAGATGACTTCTCGCATAACACTGCAGGCCAATCACAAGACACTGGTTCCCTTAGTAGACCAGAGGCTACAGAATTTGGATTTTGCCTGCCTCAATATCAACAGAGTTATTCCCTCAGTGGTCGGCCCCAAGCAGGTTCTGGTAATGGAACGAGATTGTAACTCTATTGGAACAAGGGAGCCATAGAGTGTGTTCCTCCACTGGAGAGTGAGTCCGTGTTTGACCTTTCCATTGCCTCACCGTGCTTAAAATTGACACCAGGAATGGTGACAGCATTCTTACACCTGAGACCGGGTTATGTGCCTAAAGTGCACACTAATGTGCAAAGGTTCATAGCTGCAGGCTTTCTTTCCTCCTCCCTTTTCAAAGTCAGACCAGGAAAAGCTACATTTGGTGTGTACAGTTAAAGCACTTTACACTTATGTCCACAAAGATGCTCTGTAGAGAAAGTCAGATCATTTATACCCCTGACCAAGCAGACGCTGTGCAAATGGATAGTAGTGGTATTTCATTTCACAGTCCACCTTTTTTAGAAAGAGTGCCTTTCCACGCTTTAGTGGACACAACACTAGTATTTGTGTGGATCGCGTTCTGCTCTCGAGGCAGTAGGAGGCCCTCATGCCAATGCATTTGTAGTTGGCAGCTCTGTTTTTGCTTGATTATCTCGAGGGAGCTGAAGGCATTCAGTGTGATGCTCTCTTGAGAGATGAGAGTCAAACATCCGCACCTTGTAGTTTGGGTCTCCAGCTGCTGGAGCGGCAGTGCAGGATCGATTGTGAGGATCGTAGGTCCAGCATGGGGAGTGTTTTTTTTTTTCCTTTTGGGATTCTCCTAATATGTTTCTACACATAAAGTTGATTCATCCTGTATCATTAACTGGCCATGAATAGACAAGCCACAATTCAAAAGCATTAAGAATTAATATAAGCTATATGAAACTATTTTAGGCCTAAAGGATAATAATCCTTTACCTGGCACTTTCTGTGTATCTACACACTCGGCCATAGCCTGACGTGGTCATCCTCAGCTCTAGTCAGAATATGAGTCTGATGCTCCATTGGGCTGTGATTATGGGGCGTGTTTCAAACGAACCAGGGAAGACCTCAATTGGATAGACCTACAACCAATCAGAGCAACAAAGCAACGCATTGTCACAGAGCTCAACTGCACTGTGTTGCCAAGTCCGCGTTTTTTTCCGTGGGTTGTTGCGGCTATTATCTGATATATAGACCTATGAGTGCGAATTTTAGCAGCAACCTTGCCAAAATAACACATTTTACCCCCCATAGAGAAGCTATTGTTTAGGGCTGGTAGTTGGCAGGTTTTGTTGTAAAAACTTGGCAAGCACGCTGGAATAAACAATCTTTGCCAGTGTTGTAAAAAAATAAAAGAATTGAATGATACATAGAGTACTTACCCAAGATGATCACCATTTTTAAGAGAAATTGTAAAGGTGAATGCATATACAAACAAGCTCTCAGTTTAGGATTTGAACAAATATAATCCAAGCCTCTTTGATGACGTGATGATTACATTACTGATCATCTGTCCGTCATCGTCTAAAGCCCGCCCTGATGATTTCATTGGTCCGAACAGTTTCTGTTCAGAGATAATTACTCCTCTATGGAGCGAGGCCAGACCGAACTGCGAATTTTGTGGACGGGGCTAAGTTCGGCTGGCATCCAGGCTAACTCGGCCACACACTCCATTGAAAATAAACCGTTGGGAAAAGAACTTCAGAAAATGTTCCTGTGCTATACTCTACCATCACCGTTTACTTCTGCTGTCTGTCTTTCAACCCATTGAAAACAGTTTGTTCATCTGCCTGAAGCAAAAAAATGTTAAGTTTGAGGGGAACGACAGCAAGATTAGAAAGTTGTGAAAGCTCCTCGAATGAAACATCATTAGCAGTGAAGGCTTCTATTCTGGGTCTCTGTCACCTGTTTAAACATTCTTCTCACAATACACCATCTAAGATACTTCACTGGAACCTCAGAAATGTTTGAATTGAAGGGAGGAAATAACTTTCCGTGATGCATGACCCTCCACACAAGTACTTTACAAACTGAGAATAAATGCTCTGCTCCTAGTCATCCCTTCTCTCACCCGGTAATGGTATCTTTTTTTTTTAACACTTCACATCTGAAAGATCACATTGTGGTCTTATTTGTCTTTCCGTAATGAAATCAGGTTTAATGTCCTGGCTCTTTTGTAATTGTGCAATTTAAAACCGTCATCTTAATAGAAAAGCACATGGTAGTTTTATTTTTTCTTCTCCTAAAGGCTTTTTAATTAGATTTGTAAAACTTTCTTTTAATGGCTTTGACTTCGTTCACTCATTCACTATAGTGACATCCTCAATTCAGTTTGAAATTTTCTCTGTAATATCCATAAGTATGTGGAAGCCACAGAGATTGCTAGAATATGTTTTAATGATGCAGTTGCTTTAACTGAAATATGTGGAGAAAGGAGAAGTATCTAACAAAAACACCACAAATTCATAGAAAAACAATCTGCGTAATGCAATAGCTTTGCGTGAGAAGCAGATATAGATTAAAGTATTATTCATTACAAATCTTGCCATCTGCTAGAGCTCTCAAATCTCTTTTTATTTCTCAAGTTATTTCAAACTCATTAAACCACTGTCTGTCACAAGACATGGAGTCAGGGGCATTTGGCAGCACTGACGTTAAACCTGGTGCGACCTTAAAGCTGATATTTCAGTAAGATTAAATTAAATTTGAGAGCGACAGTGAAGGCCAGGCTTTTTATGATATGCTTTAATGGTGCTCTTTTGGTATTGTTTTGTAACAGTTTGTGACTGGCAGTTAAAGCAACACTTGGTAACTTTTTCTCTCGGGGTCCCCCTACAGTTGGGGAAAAAAAATGTCCTCAACTACTGTCGTAAGATCTGTCATCCTACAACAGGGGATGCCATCGCGCATGCATTTGTTTACATGACAACCCTGATAGCCCTGAACTAGTGATGCGCGGGTCGTCTCATAACCCGCGGACCCCGTATGTCTATTTAATGGTCGCGGGTGCGGGGCGGGTTGTAAAAATATATACAGTGGTGCGAGGCGGGCCAAATAACTTCATAAAAGCGTCCCCGCTAGGTTGGTGCAGCACTAACAGTTCCCCTGAACACTGCAGGAGGAGTTCACATGCAGGTGTTCTTCTGGCGGCGCGTGTGAAATGTCTTCATCCCAGGTACAGTCAGTGGCAGATGTTTCAGCATGTCATATGAATATAATTTCATGGGTTTTATTTTTTTCAAACGCAAAATAATCACGATGCTCACGTTTACAAGCCAGCGTCATTATAGTAGTCTATTGGTTACCGTTTTCCAGAATCTATATGATACTTCAGTTCAATGTTTGAGTGGTCGGTAATCACCGTAACAAGCAGGACAGCATCGGTCGGGCACGCCTCCTTCAGCTCACGCCGACGAGCAAACGCTGGTCACATGTTGATCCTCGTCCTGCCTTTAATCCCATCACTTTTTCGTTTCCTCTTATTGCTTTCCTCCAACAAAACCTTTTCTTTCTTATTTGTCTGTGCTGCTTCAGACATGACTATATTATCCGACGAACAAAGTTGGGCTCGCACGTCCGAATGTAAGGAAGTGTGTGTGTTGGTGGAAGTGACGTATATGCCGTAAAGCAGTCGAATTTTGTATTTCTTTTTGTTCTCGGGTTACTACCTGAAACTCGAAGTTTAAAAGTACGATTAAAAACGATACAGACCCCATCAGGCTATGGCAGACGTATCATTCAACCTATTGTAAGTCGATGTATCATCACAAGAGTCTTGAAAATATATTATGAAGGTTGAAAAGTTACCTAGTGCTGATTTAAGATGTGTTTAATTTCATTGTATGGAAAAGATTAGTTCAGAGAATTAATTTGGCTTGAAATTACTTTTCACATTAGTGGGAACAAACCATTTAACAGAATCCTGTGATTTGGATAGGTAATGGTAGCAGTAAATATTTGGACCACACAAATAAAATTCAGTAGATTAGAAAAGTTCTGTAAAAAGTCCCTTATGTGAGTGTGTTGGCCCTGCACAAAACAAATAAAAAACCCATCGCATTCCCAGGCTGCTCATTGAGGCTTAAGGCAAATAGTATGAAATATTAAATGTGTACAAGTCGCATAGTGTTGAGTTTTGTGTACTTTCTGCAGAATATGTGATTACTGTGGAGAAAAAAGGGTTGATTAAACAAAAAACAAAAAAATACAGAAACAGAGTTTTGAGGAACAACTTGAACAAGCAAATAAGGCAACAAGGGAGGACATGTGTAACCATGTCGCATTTGAGATTCTTTGCGAATGTGTGCTCTTATAAAAAAGGTGTGTTTCTTGGATTATAGGGCTGAGTGTATGAAATAAAATTAAATTGGCCTTTACAACAAAGCACACTGATTACATGTGGAATATGCAACTAACAAATGATTTGACTGTGACTGGGCAGACCAAGTTTCTGATTGTCCAATAGGAATGTGCTCATGTCATTGTCTGATTCTGTAACGGAGTTCGTAAAATTGTTATTTTACTAACAAGGAAGTTTTCAGCTCTGAAACTTACATTATATTCTTATATTACCATGACATTTTATATATCAAAAGCTCAAGGGAAAAATATTTTTTTAATTCATGACCCCTTTAATATTTTATTATCTCACCCAGAGCCGATTCTCCCTATACTCCCTATCCCTATGCTTAAGTTGCGTATGGCCGTCGAACCACCAGGTGCCCCCTTGCTCATCACTATATTAAATAAACATGACAGTAATTTCATTTCAGTTCTACTTTCTTAAACTTCTACTTTCACCCCAAAATTAAAATTCTGTCATTAATTACTTACCCTCATGTCGTACGACACCCGTAAGACCTCTTCAGACACAAATTAAGATATTTTTTTTAAATCCGATGGCTCAGAAAGGCCTTCATTGACCTTCAGGACCAAGGTGGACCAAGGCCTTCAGTTTTTGTTTTCAAAACAAAGATTCGAACCGTTATGAATCAGTGTATCGATTCATGATTCGGATCGCCGAGTCATGAATCAATACACTGATTCAATACAAAGGTCTTACTGGTGTCGAACGACATTAGGGTGAGTAATTATTGACAGAATTTTTATTTTTGGGTGAACTAACCCTTTAATATGAATTATCATTCAGTTCTTTCCTGTATGATCTTCTCTTCAGAACTTAGAACTGCACACAATCTTCTTTTGACCTCCTAACTGAAGTCCTTCCTACAAATTGATCATAGAAATTAAGTGCAAACAATAACCATTGGCGAGGCAGAGGGATAGAGATGGAAAGGATGTGCAGCAGGTTAGAGTGATTAAAGATGGAGATGGAAATGTGTTGACAGCGGACAGGAGGGTGAGGGAAAGATGGAAGGAATTCATTTTGGAACTGCATGATGAATGAGGAAAATGACAGCGAGAGAAGAGTTGTAGAGGCAAATATTGTTGACCAGGAAGTAGAAAGTATTAGCAAGGGTGAAGTCAGGAGAGTTTGAAGAGGATGAAGAGAGGAAAGGCAGTTGGTCCTGATGATATCCCAGACAGCATGGTAACATTGATACAATGTTGAGTTTTGATCCAAACCAAAATATTGTTTGAGATTGACATTTCAATGACAGCACATTTCCGACAGCACGTGAGATGTTTTGGAGACAAAATTAGAGAGGCCAGGCTGAGATGGTTTGGACATGTTCAGAGGAGGGAGAGTGAATATACTGAAAGGATGCTGAGGTTAGATCTGTCAGGCAGGAGGTCAAGAGGAAGACCAAAGAGGAGGTTTATGGATATAGTGAAGGAGGACATGAAGGTAGTCGGTCTGAGAGAAGAGGTTACAGAGGATAGGACTAGATGGAGGCAGATGATTCGCTGTGGCGACCCCTGAAGGGAAGCAGAAAAAAGAAGAAGAAGGATAACCATAATCAAAGTACTCAATATTCAAAGTGCAAATAGAGACCAAAATTCCTTAAATCATGATACAGAGCTAAGAGATTGTTACAACAAGATAGCTTTCATTTTGGGAGAAATTCTCATGCCTCAGTGAGCCGCATTCAAACAGCGTTAACTGATTGAAATCACGTTTGAATGCGCGTCCCCTTTTACTTTCAATTTCATAATCGTGCGTATACTCTGTGATTAGGGAGTGGTGGTGATGAGCGCAGTTTAAAATATAAGTCTGGCATTTCTTTTGCACAGCAAATCCTCCGCCACAGTCTTGTCCACTAACATGTTACACACACTCGTAACACGCTGATTGAGAACACTTCATTACACGCAAAACACCTCATAACCATAGACCGTAAAAAAATATGGACGACGCAACATCATCCGTTTCCGCTGACATGAGTTGAAGCTTCTAGATGCCCCGCACGGCGCTGACATCTTGGGACCAAGTCTGAGCAGTAGAGAGCAGGAAGTAGAGCAGGAAGTACTGCTGCAATATCAAAAGCCCGCCCATTCTCTCACAGATGCAGAACAATTCATTATGTTGGTGTGAAATTAACAGTTATGGAAATGTAGAAATTACAGCTAGAGCTCCAATCTGCTCCCAAAAATCCTGAAAAAGTCTGTTAGTGCTTCAATGATGACCACTCAGAGAAGCCGTAAACTAACTTTTGGGAAAAAACATTTGAAGTGCAATTTGATTGTTGAAAATAGAGAATGGAGGGGTGGCTATACGGGACCGGCCACCTGGGGACGATCAAGGCGTGGAGGCTTCAGTTATCTACAGGAGTGCTGCAGGCCTGCTCATAACACTCGCTCGTCTTCTCATCGTGTGATCACTGCTGCGCAAGACTCGAACAGCTCATTCTAGATGAACGGATGGAATTAAAGTGACTGTTATAAGTATCCCCCTGAATTAAATAGTTTTTGTTTCATACAAAACTATAGTGGAGCCGCCGACTTTATCTTTGGTGTGGTTCTGGAACTCACCTAAACAAGCCTCTTTAATTTCTGTCTTGTCTGTCCTCTGTATAATCTTCACCACAAATATCACAGCCAGTGGGGTGAGGAATGAAATTGCCTGTAAAGAAAAATTAACACAATATCAATATCAATATTCGCTGCATCCTATTTGACAAAGCCAGCATGATTATGTTAAAAAGAATCTGTTTTTCTATCCAAAAGCACGTGTTGATGCCAACTGGGTTTTTTCTCTGCCACTTCATTATGGGAATGTCTTTATATCTTAAGGCTCTATATGATCATACAGTGTACATCCTCAAACCAGCTTTCCATGCAAAACTGATCAAACTACTAGAGGTTTTTGTTGCAATGTATGGATTTAAAGAAAGGCAGTACTGATATTACAGATATAGTTTATACACAGATATACCTTACAATATATTTTAACTAAATATAAATATAACTAAATATAGTTTATTTCTTCAAAATGTTAAACCATTTGCAAACATTATGATGAATAAAAAATATTTACATGCACGCACGCATGCACGCACACACACACACACACACAGAGGTTTATTTGTTATAATTTAATACTTATATTTTAAAATACTTATATTTTTGTTTTACTATAAACTTATATTTTATTCATAATAGAATATAGATAACATATCAAATGTGAGACATTTTGAAATAAAATATTGGCTCATTTGGGATTTCATGAGAGCTACACATTCCAAAAAAGTTGGGACAGGTACAGTAGCAATAAGAGGCCGGAAAAGTTAAATGTACATATAAGGAACAGCTGGAGGACCAATTTTCAACTTATTAGGTCAAATGGCAACACGATTGGGTATAAAAAGAGCCTCTCAGAGTGGCAGTGTCTCTCAGAAGTCAAGATGGGCAGAGGATCATCAATTGCCCAAATGCTGCGGTGAAAAATATTGGAGCTATATCAGAAAAGAGTTTGTCAGAGAAAAATTGCAAAGAGTTTGAAGTTGTCATCATCTATAGTACATAATATCATCCAACGATTCAGAGAATCTGGACCAATCTCTGTGTGTAAGGATCAGGAATGCTACAGTAATGGAAAACAAAACATGGGCTCAGGAATACTTCCAAAAAACATTGTCGGTGAACACAATCCACCGTGCCATTCGCCATTACCGGCTAAAACTCAAGAGGTAAAAAAAAGAAGAAGCCATATCTAAACATGATCCAGAAGCGCAGGCGTTTTCTCTGGGCCAAGGCTCATTTAAAATGGACTGTGGCAAAGTGGAAAACTGTTCTGTGGTCAGATGAATCAAAATTTGAAGTTCTTTTTGGAAAACTGGAACACCATGTCATCCTGACTAAAGAGGAAAAGGACAACCCAAGTTGTTCTCAACGCTCAGTTCAGAAGCTGCATCTCTGATGGTGTGGGGTTCATGAGTGTGTGTGGCATGGGCAGCTTACACATCTGGAAAGATGAGCAATGCTGAAAGGTTTAGCCAAGTTCTAGAACAACATATGTTCTCATCCAGACGTTGTCTCTTTTAGGGAAGACCTTACATTTTCCAGACCACATACTGCATCAATTACAACATCACGGCTGTGTAGAAGAAGGATCCGGCACTGAAATGGCCAGCCTGAAGTCCAGATCTTTCACCCATAGAAAACATTTGGCGCATCATAAAGAGGAAGATGCGACAAAGAAGACCTAAGACAGTTGAGCAACTAGAAGCCTGTATTAGAGAAGAATTGGACAACATTCCTATTCCTAAACTTGAGTCTCCTCAGTCTCTAGAATTGTGCAGATTGTTATGAAAAGAAGAGGGGATGCCACACAGTGGTAAACATAGCCATCCCAACTTTTTTGAGATGTGTTGATGCCATGCAATTTTAAATCAACATATTTTTCACTTAAAAAAATATACATTTTATCAGTTTAAACATTTGATATGTCATCTGTGTTGTATTCTGGATAAATTATTGAAATGTGAAACTTCCACACCATTGCATTCTGTTTTTATTCACAATTTGTACAATGTCCCAACTTTTTTTAAAACCAGGTTTGTATGTACTGTGGTTCTCCTGCATGTATCTATGTGTATATTATAGTTGCACATGATTATTTATAATAATGTGTGGGGCGGAAACATCTGATGGTATAGCATCTTAATATATAGTTTATTTTGTATTATTTGTATTGCATAACAAAGGATATTGAAAATGTTTTAATCGTGACATTTAACACACCATTAAAATACACCAACACAAGTGATTAGTGAATAAGACCAGCTAGGATAATAGGCAGACTCATGGAGATAATAGAAAGACTTGTGTAATGACTGCTTTGGATATTTTTTTTTAAATACAATTATTGCTTTTTGTAATAATACATGAGTCCAAGGCACTAAACACTGAAAGCAAAAGGAATTAAAGGCACACCCTCACCAGTGTTCATATCATATTAAACTCATCAAACTATTATGAAATCAGTGTGAAATAATGGAAATGTGCCTAGTGCGTCTCTGAAGCTCCTCGCCAGCGGTATCATGAGAGCAGTCTGGGAACATAATGAACAATCATGCATCATAGTCTGCTCGATCTGTTCAGTCAAGTTAAAGCAATCCAATCTTACTGTTGTCTGAACGCATGATCAAATTAGCCGTCATTTTTGTGTTGAATGATGTGCACTTACAAACATGACTCTCTTTGGGATGTGGTCTGATTCCACCAGAGGGTTCTTGTAGAGCCATAGTTCTTCAGGTTGGATAACTCTTTCAAATGGCTCCAGGAACTCGGTAAACCTAGACAAAAGACAGAGAGAATGAGACCGTACATCAGGATTCCTCAAATCCTGAGAAAGCTTGTCACTGCCTTCAGTTTGACTATAAAGCTTTGCTATAAAATGACCTGCGGGTGAGTTTGAGCAGGGTTTAAGAGCTGCATTTTAGGAACCCTACAGTACACATTTCAACATAAAGTGTTCGGTGAGTGGTTTAGCATGGTCGAGTGGGTTTCAATGATTGCCACAAAGAGAGGACAAACAATGAAGGTAAAGTATCCAAGCCTTATTCACTTTATTTTTGGACAGAGACATTTCTAACTTGGCTTTCAGTGTCAGCCACTTCCAGTTTAAGTATTTTAGCAGCACAAAACAGTCCATTATGCTTGATATTGCAAAATGATATTTCATTCTTCAAAGCAAGGAATGCAAGAAGTGCTGCACAGGGTGTTAAATCTCGGTGCTCTTTGGTTGTGTAGGATAATTAAGTCTAGAAGCAAAAGTAGTCCAAGGCACTCGATGGGTGTATTGAAAAAGTTAAAAAGTCTTTTTTTTCATGGCTTAAACATTTAAAAATTGGTGACAGGCACACCTATGCGTTGCGGCTTTACATGCCTTCGTCAGGGTGTATTGGTGACAGGTACACCTACGCGTTGCGGCTTTACATGCCTTCGTCAGGGTGTATTGGTGACAGGTACACCTACGCGTTGCGGCTTTACATGCCTTCGTCAGGGTGTATTGGTGACAGGTACACCTACGCGTTGCGGCTTTACATGCCTTCGTCAGGGTGTATTGGTGACAGCATGTAAAGCCGCAACGCATAGGTGTACCTGTCACAAATTTTTAAATGTTTAAGCCATGATATTTCATTCTATTTCATTTCAATGCTATCACATTCTTTTAATTTGTAATCATAATCACAATGGATTGTAGCAAACAGTTTATTACACTTAGTTTTTCTTCTATTCATATACTAATAGTGGCTAAGGAATTAGAAGTCTCACAATAAAAGTTCAACAATAAGGTTCACTATTAAAAACACTTTTATCGCAAGTTCTGATGGGTAAATACACAGTAAAAAATATGCAGTGGTCGTTAAAAATAGGGCACAATGTACTGTATAAATATGAAGGAATTTTCCGTATTGGTTTTTCACAAGTGTTTTAACTGTATTTTGAATAACACATTGCATTAGTTTGTGTTTTAAGGATCAACAGAAATTTCTGTAAAATTACTGGATAACCTACTGGCAGAAAATTACCAGTACATTTTCCATTTTTATTTTTTACAGTGTAGAACAGAACACGTTAGGTTAATTTTACCCAGCAAATTGGGTTGTTTAATTAACCCAGCATAGTGGGTTGATTCGTTTTTAATATTCAAGAATTAATATTTACGGATTAACTTAAATCCTCTAAACGTTCTAAAAATACTCCACACAAACACTGGTTTACATGATAATTCCTTTATTTTACAGTATAGCATGTTTTATATCCACTCACCTAAAGGATTATTAGGAGCACCATACTAATACTGTGTTTGACCCCCTTTCTCCTTCAGAACTGCCTTAATTCTACGTGGCATTGATTCATCAAGGTGCTGAAAGCATTCTTTAGAAATGTTGGCCCATATTGATAGGAGAGCATCTTGCAGTTGATGGAGATTTGTGGGATGCTCATCCAGGGCACGAAGCTCCCGTTCCACCACATCCCAAAGATGCTCTATTGGGTTAAGATCTGGTGACTGTGGTGGCCATTTTAGTATAGTGAACTCATTGTCATGTTCAATAAACCAATTTCAATTTCAATTTCAATTTGAAACCAAAGGACATGGTCAGAAACAATGCTCAGGTAGGCCGTGGCATTTAAACTATGCCAAATTGGCACTAAGGGCCCTAAAGTCTGCCAGGAAAACATCCCCCACACCATTACACCACCACCACCAGCCTGCACAGTGGTAACAAGGCATGATGGATCCATGTTCTCATTCTGTTTACGCCAAATTCTGACTCTACCATCTGAATGTCTCAGCAGAAATCGAGACTCATCAGACCAGGCAACATTTTTCCAGTCTTCAACTGTCCAATTTTGGTGAGCTTGTGCAAATTGTAGCCTCTTTTTCCTACTTCTGCTGTTGTAGCCCATACGCCTCAAGGTTGTGCATGTTGTGGCTTCACAAATGCTTTGCTGCATACCTCGGTTGTAACGAGTGGTTATTTCAGTCAAAGTTGCTCTTCTATCAGCTTGAATCAGTCGGCCCATTCTCCTCTGACCTCGAGCATCAACAATGCATTTTCTCCCACAGGACTGCTGCATACTGGATGTTTTTCCCTTTTCACACCATCCTTTGTAAACCCTATAAATGGTTGTGCATGAAAATCCCAGTAACTGAGCAGATTGTGAAATACTCAGACCGGCCCGTCTGTGTGGGGGATGTTTTCTTGGCACACTTTAGGCCCCTTAGTGCCAATTGGGCATCGTTTAAATGCCACAGCCTACCTGAGCATTGTTTCTGACCATGTCCAGCCCTTTATGACCACCATGTACCCATCCTCTGGTGGCTTCTTCCAGCAGGATAATGCACCATGTCACAAAGCTCGAATCATTTCATATTGGTTTCTTGAACAGATAGCACCTTGTTGAATAAACAAGAATAAACAAGCCACAAAGAATTAAGGCAGTTCTGAAGGCGTAAGGGGGTCAAACACAGTATTAGTATGGTGTTCCTAATAATCCTTTAGGTGAGAGTACGTATATTGGCTACATCTAAGGTTTTTTACCAAACATTAGAAACAATATTTTTTTAACTGGGGAACTTCTAACTTTAGACCGCCGACCTGGATTTCTCTTGTAAACAAATTATGCTGTGACTGACTCCATCAGCTGTCCATCAACAATCAGTTTCCAATTCTGAGAACAAAAGTATTTATATTCTGTAGCTTTTTTAATAAAATCGTTAGGTGACTCACATCATGTCCCTGTATGTTGCTTTGCTTTAAATTAAAGCAGCACTTGGTAAGTTTGGCTCTCGGGGTCCCCCTACAAAAAATAATGTCCTCAACTACTGTCGTAAACTCTGTCATCCTACAGCAGGGGATGCCATCGCGCGTGCATTTGTGGACATGACAGCCCTGATAGCCCTGAACTAGTGATGCGCGGGTCGTCTCATAATCCGCGGACCCCGTATGTCTATTTAATGGTCGCGGGTGCGGGCCAGGTTGTAAAAATATATACAGTGGTGCGGGGCGGGCCAAATAACTTCATAAAAGCGTCCCCGCGGCGCAGCACTAACAGTTAACCTGAACACTGCAGGAGGAGTTCACATGCAGGTGTTCTTCTGGCGGTGCGTGTGAAATGTCTTCATCCCAGGTACAGTCAGTGGCATATGTTTCAGCATGTCATATGAATATAATTTCATGGGTTTTATTTTTTTTCAAACGCCAAATAATCGTGATGCTCACGTTTACAAGCCAGCGTCATTATAGTAGTCTATTGGTTTTACAGAATCTATATGATACTTCAGTTCAATGTTTGAGTGATCGGTAATCACCATAACAAGCAGGACAGCATCGGTCGGGCACGCCTCCTTCAGCTCACGCCGACGAGCAAACGCTGGTCACATGTTGATCCTCGTCCTGCCTTTAATCCCATCACTTTTTCGTTTCCTCTTATTGCTTTCCTCCAACAAAACCTTTTCTTTCTTATTTGTCTGTGCTGCTTCAGACATGACTATATTATCTGACGAACAAAGTTGGGCTCGCACGTCCGAATTTAAGGAAGTGTGTGTGTTGGTGGAAGTGACGTATATGCCGTAAAGCAGTCGAATTTTGTATTTCTTTTTGTTCTCGGGTTACTACCCGAAACTCGAAGTTTAAAAGTACGATTAAAAACGATACAGACCCCATCAGGCTATGGCAGACGTGTCATTCAACCTATTGTAAGTCGATGTATCATCACAAGAGTCTTGAAAATATATTATGAAGGTTGAAAAGTTACCTAGTGCTGCTTCAAATCTACACAAAAACTACCCAAACACTGGGTTGGCCCATCCAAAAAAATGTTTATTTAGGTAGAAAAAATAACCCAGTATTTTTTAGAGTGTAGAATGCATACACTGATAAAATGTATACCTTGAATGCAGTGCAAGTTGCTAAATGCATAAGCATAAAATATCCAATATCCAAACCATTATACATAGAACAGAATACAGGTTTAAGACTCACTGCAAATGATAACAAACAAGAGCACAGAGAAAACATACAAATATACCGTGTCTCTGTTTGCTGAGTTATTCACTTTATTTAAACTGGGAATTTTGTTTGGTTACTGGTTCAGGCGAAATACAATAAAGTATTGTATGTGAATGTCCCTTAATTAAAACAAAACTACTGTATATAAAACATATGACTAAAAAAAGTTCTGATCTTATTTATTTTAAAAATATTCCTGCATAAAGTCTCATCCACAATTTGTCTAGATTTTGATAATTGTCAAAGCATGTAGGCCAGGAACTCACCTCTGAAGAGATTATATCTCTTCAAATATGCATCCTGTGACACTTTTCTTAGGTTTAAGCCTTCGTTTAATCTATTGATCTAGGATATCTGTATATACACAAACCCTGGGCAATACTAATAATATGCATTTTGCTGCCTTTAATGGTGTGTTGCCTTCTAATTCATAAGAGCGCTTCTGATATTTCAGATCACAATAAATATAGATAACTGATTTAGAAGGCAATATGAGGTGAATTATTTATCATATACTCCGCAGAAAAATATGACAGACTGGGCTTTCTTTCATTACCTTTGTTTTGTTTCAGTTTCAAGAGAGTAAAATGAGAAGCCATAATCCTCTGGGGAGAACAGAGGCACTGAAGGGAGAAATGTTATTCATGCGGCATTAACTCAGAATTACTTGTTACTGGAGATTGTGTTCAATTAATCTGTAATGCAGTATGATACTTCACTCAGACCTGTAGCAATGACCCTTGGAATGATATTTCAGACTAATGCTTCTGAAATGCCATGTTTACTGGGTTTCCTGGAAAACTATTTGGGGGAGTTTGCTGTACTGAGCTTTCCTTGCTGTCCAAGGGAGTTTTCTATTTTGGAGGAGTAATCATTGGCAACACTTTCTTCAGCTGCCGGTTGAAAATGCAGTGTGAACATTTTTAAGAGATGTATGTTTAAAACAGGAAAACGTATGTCTTTCTGTAGGCTAATGACTTGTCTTAAAGCTTATTAGAGTCGGAATTCAACTACCTTAAGCAATGAGCCGAGTGGAGGTGTTTGTCAGAGCCATTTACAGTGCCAAGAAAAAGTATGTGAACCCCTTGCAGAATCTATGAAAATGTGATTCATTTGAATTAAATAAGAGGATCATACAAAATGCATGTTATTTTTTATTTAGTGCTGCCCTGAATAAGATATTTTACATAAAAGATGTTTAATAGTCCTCAAGACCCGTTCAATAGTTTATGAACCCTTGATTCTTAATCCTTTGTGTCGTTCCCTGATGACCGACGCCTATGTGTGTGTGTGTCGTTCCCTGATGATCCATGTCTGTGTGTGTGTGTGTGTGTGTGTGTGTGTGTGTGTGTGTGTGTGTGTGTGTGTCGTTCCCTGATGATCCATGGCTATGTGTTTGTGTGTGTGTGTGTGTGTGTGTGTGTGTGTGTGTGTGTGTGTGTGTGTGTGTGTGTGTGTGTGTGTGTGTGTGTGTGTGTGTGTGCGTGCGTGCGTGCGTGTGTGTGCCAATTCCCTGATTTAAATTCCCTGATGACCAACAGCTGTGAGTGTGTTTTGTGATGGTTATTCTTGAGTCTATTGTTTGTCCCGTTCTTCAGAAAAATCCCATTAAACTTTTAGATTTACAAATTCTGACAATCTTTGAAGGAGGAACAAAAATATGTTTTGCTCATCAATATATAATTTAAATTGCATAATATCCAGACCCTTGAACTTTAAGAACTGGAAAAAGTTAAAAAAGTTTAGATACATTTCATGTATAAAACTTTATTTTAGGGTCCAATTCTCACTATTAACTAGTTGCTTATTAACGTGCACATTACTAGGCTGTTTATTAGTATTTATAAAGCACATATTAATGCCTTGTTCTGCATGACCTTATTCTACATCCCTTAATCCTACCCAATAACTAAACTTAACAGCTACCTCACTAACTTTTAAAGGTCCCATGGCATGGGTTGTTTTATTGTTGTATAATGTTTCCTGGGGTGTACTTATATTGATAGTATGGTTTTTACATCAAAACATGACATAATTTAGAAATAAAAGGCATTTTTTCTATACTGATATTAGCCCTCTGTTTAGAATGCTCTGTTTCAAGAGGCGTTTCTGCTGTGAGTTGGTCAGTGAAAACACCCACTGTTGTGATTGGCTGACATCTTAGAGAGAGAGAGAGAGAGAGAGAGAGAGAGAGAGAGAGAGAGAGAGAGAGAGAGAGAGAGAGAGAGAGAGAGAGAGAGAGAGAGAGAGAGAGAGAGAGAGAGAGAGAGACTGAGCTGGGGAGAGATTGCTGGGGAAGTGTTTTTGTACCGATTTGTTGAGAGTGTGAGTTTATTTTGTTTGTCTCTGAGAGCTCTGAATGAACACGAGTGAACTTTGCAACGTTATTTCTCTCACAAAATGCTTTCACCACAGCTAACAACAAACACGACATCGACATGAATACAGTAAGAGCTTCTGTTGCGCATAATGAGCAGTGTCATTCAAACGTGTGATTGACCAATCCGAACATTATAAAGAGTGTTCTTTGATCACTCTCTGTAGTTTAATCATTTAAATAACAGATTTGTTTCATGCTGCTAACAGAAATGACGTGAAGTTCATGGTTTTAGTCACTGGCTTGATTCACTGATGCATCAAGACGGCCAGCTGCAGGACTGACAGTTTTAAATGATTTAGAAAGAAAGTCTGTGTGAACTTGAATGATTAGCTACACATCAGAACTCTCTGATCCCAGATCAGACATTAATGAACACTTTTACTCATTGTTTGTGGCGGTGCTGTTAAATATTTATGGTAAAGCCTGTGCTGCTGACATCCACTGATAAACTGACTTCTTTCTCTACCAATTATCTGGGCGGTCAAAGCAGAGGAAGGGCGGTAACCTTTCCTGGTATGACGTCATAACAGGAGAATTCAAGATCAGCTCGTCTGAGATCTCAGTTTCTCAAAGGCAGAGAAAGACAGCCTGAACTCGTTTAATACTGATCAAAATTTCTAGCGACTTGGGGACAATATTCAGGCTAGGGGAACTCATTTTAATGTTGAAAAACCTCATAAAATAAGAATTTCATGCCATGGGACCTTTAATAAACAGTAATTAGGAGTTGTGGCAAAAGTCATAGATTTAACAGTAAATATGTGTTCCCCAATCTAAAGTGTTTCTGCATCTGTATGGTGTGTATTTATTACCTGTATGATATGTGAAGTTGTGGCATGTGAAGATCTGTTCTATCTGATCTGCGTTCTTTCCATTGTAACTTCTGTAGATATTCTGGCTATTTAAGCACACACAAAAAACCTGCATCTCATTCACTAACCACCAAAAACCACCGGCAGTAAATGGAATTTAATTTAAGAGACATACTTTTTCTATTAATGTTGGCAGCACAAAAATGTAATGCATGATGGAGATGATAATGGTGATGGAGAAGAGGTGTAATACAGTGGACTTTCCACATTTTAAAGAGTTGTCTGGATTGCAGTGGCAGAGCAATGATGTGCAGTCCAAGTTTAAGGTGCAGTGAGCGATAAAATAAAAAAACAAACAGCTTTTGAAAAGTTGGTCGGACCGAGCACCACAACAAACGTGTAGCCAATCAGCATTAGGGGGTGTTTGATGGTGGAGGAAAGAGAGTAAGTAAGATTTAAAGAAAGACAATAGACAAAATCTCAAAAGAATATCACTGAAAAAAGAAGGGTTATGATTCAGGACCTGTGTTAATATTAGAAGCACTTTCCAGCACTGGAGAGAACTAAGCTGGAAGACTTGAACACAGACGCTGAGGTTGCGTTATTTCTGCTCCATATGTGAGTAACATTAGTTTTGCAGTTCCCCAGAAACAAGAAATGCTGTTGTTGTAATTTTAGCCAAGTCACAGGACATTATTGAGTGTTGTTGTTTGACTGGAGCTGCTGTGCTGCTTGCGGCTAACAACCAACTCAGGCTTGTAATGACTCTTGTCTACTGTATGTAAATTTTTTGTGCTTCCTTATTTTTCGTGAAGCATTATTTTGCCAATCTTCTTCTATGGTAAATAGACATCCACTCTTGCATTGCATGTGTAATGTAGGCCAGCAAGTGAGAGCTGTACAGGTAAATCTCACTTCCCTTATCTCAAGAGGTGCGCTGGTGACTGACTCTAGAGAATGCGGTGTTTCGTCAATTTTGGAGGCAATTTAATGAAGAGAGGGGTGGGTGTGTTTGGGATGAATTTAAATTTCAATAGTGTTCAACAATGATTTTAGGAGATTGCATACTGGACCTTTAATGTGTCAAAATATGAGGTACTCTGCTGCAAAACCAATTTACAAGATTGGGAATTCTGCTGTGCAAATTGCATTCAGCACATATTTTGCATTTACATAATTGACCCTTCGCTAAGCCACGCCCGAATACTGCCACAGGCCAATCTTGGTTTAGCAACCATAACTACGCGCGGAACTACTACGTGCTGTCAAGCTTTCGAGCGAGGGAAACATGCCGATTTCGAACTTGTGGATATGGATTGTGCAAATTTGATATCTATCTTAAAAGTTTGGATGGAGGGTGGAATTTTTTTCCTTCCTTTTTTCCTTTTCCTTCAAACATAATACCCAAAGTGAGAAATGCCAGGCAAGAATCAAGCAGTGTGTGAGGCCCCATTCACAGCTAACCTTAAATGTTGTCAGGATTAACAAAAACCCCTACGTTTGTTTCAATGAACTGAAAAAAACATGAGGTGTTTGATTGATGAAAATATATGCCTCCAGAGCTCCTCTGTAAGACTTGAGGCATGCAGGTGACAGTCATTAGCAAAAACTTGCTCCGTTCCCACGATTCTTGGCCCCGCTCTGCTTTCCACAAACAGTCTCTGATCTCTTTTTATGTTTGCAGGCTATCTAGACAACAACAGTCTGAATATTTTACTACCAGTGACACTGTCACCAGGAAAAAATATGGGTCTTCTGCTGGTTAAAAGATAAGGCTCATAACAAATAAACATGTAGGACAAAGAAAATGGTATTTTGAGCTTTTTAATAGTGGAGACAATTTTAAAGACACTTTCGGAGGCTATCCGTTGTTACAGTACCAAAGTTATATAGTGTGGAACTATGTGGTGTTGAAAATCTGCTGCAGAAAACCTTTAAAATGAATATACCATATTCATCCAATTTACAGCTATATTCCCCAAAATGTCTGTTCAGGAAAAGCTGGATGGTACATTCATCTAGGTATAAGTGTGACTGATGCGCAAGAGTGAGACAAGCCTGCTATTATAACAGGGTGTGTTGAATGTGAAATTTTCACATGAATGTGAAACTTGCAATGCTGAATACCCAGTATCTCAGGCTAAATGTCAAGCTACATCAATTCAATTTTATGCAGAAAATGATTCCACCCCTTTAACAATATCACTCTTGAGATCTCTGTGACAGCCCTCTCTTCACAGAGCAAAATAAAAAGTGTCCACATGCCACTGTCAGATTGTTTGTTCAACCAAACAGAATGCTTTTGGGGCATGATTGTCAATCATTTTGCATGTTCACAGAGCCCACTGCACTCTTGTGAAGCCAGATGAGGAGAGTTCGGACAGTGTGAAATGGGATGTGTTTAATGCATGCACGCTTTGAGGGTATCTCAAACACAATGGATGTGCATGCTGCTTTCTCTCTATAGCCATCTTGCTGGTGTGCATGTAAAGATACTGACTGTGTAAGATATTTTTAAACAATGAACATTTCTGGACAGCCAACTTGACTTAACCAATGGCGTGAGTTTGGGGAGGGACAGTCTGTTTGTCTGAGCAATGGTACAGTAAATGGAGGGCAGAAAAGAAGGAGAAACCTGTTATTCATTTCACAAATCTGTTTTGTCTAAGGTGGCAGAGATATGACACATTTCAACTTTAAATGAGTATTTATATTGTAAAAGACAATGCTTTTTCTCTACAGCATGAGTAGAGATTCAAGGCATCTTGGAGATACTGTTTATTCTATACAGTTATACATCTAAATATAGCTTTTTTTTTAAATAATAACTGCCAATATCCAGCACTGTGATACACTGAGCAGTGAGACAGACAGATGGATGAGTAGGAGGGTGGGAATCCCTTTCTCCTTGTCTCTCGCTTTCTTGCTCTCTCTCTCTCTCATCTCTCATTGGTTTTCTGACATGCTGCCACGGAGGCTGACATACTGCCAGGACGCTCAGCAGATCACATAAAACATGTCTGTTGAGCGGGGGCCGCTTGAATACACAAAAACAAGCACAAATCAGTATAAGAACTCTGTTGGGTTCATGCTTTGAATAGCATAAGTCCTACAAGGTGTTCAGATTGTGTGTCAATAGACTGCCATGCCAAAACAAACAAAGCACCCGAGAAGCAAACAGATCTTAAAAAAACTGACACTCAGCAAGGTGAAAAACATCAAAAGAAAAAATGGTTGCACTTTATATAAAGGTGTCTTTGTTACAGTGTAATTATACAGTACTTTTAAGTATTTAGTAATATAAATTAAAAACATGTACTTACTGTAGAGTTAGGCTTAAGAATACGGTTGCGATTGCAATTGACAGGCGACTCCCTCAGACGTCCTGGTTGCTTGGTTAAAATAGCAATTTTCTCACCATTTACAAATAGTTGGAAACATTTGGGATATTGTAAGAACTCATCTGAACAAAATATATAACACTGCCCTAGTGGCTTTTGGATATGCTTCTAACCCCAGGTAAAAGGTTAGAATGTTAAAGCTGGACACTTAGCAACAGACAACCAATCACATGCTCATATATGTGTACTTTGGACTAGGGACCATTTGACCGATGGTTGACCGTATCAATGTTAAACGATCAAAGTTGTCGGTAAAAAGAAAAGAAAAAAAGTGATCTCTAAATTAATCTATTATAGACAGTGGACTAAACGTTACAGTTAGCCATCTCATTCCAAAATATTTTTGTGTGAAGTGAACAAATCCATCTCAATTTTTCATAACTTGCCTGTTTGTACTTAATAAACCAATAAAAGCATTTGGCGCGAGGTCACAGCGTTTGGGTTTGCGCGCTCACAAGGTTTGCAAAAAGTAAACAGGCTAAAACACTCGAGGTTAGAGCCAGGGCAGACGACAGTATGAAGCGTGCAAAGAAAAGTAGTGTGTGGGGTCATTTCACCAAAAACAACGGCACAGATGTAAGTTGCAACTAACTAACCCTACCTCAAACTAAAGTGGCGTCTCTTCGGAGCTGTCATTTTTTTAAATGAGCCGCGGCAATGTTTCAAATGAGCTTCTAACGCTAGACAAATGCCTTTATTTTCAATGCGATCACCTTGTACCCAATCCATTTTGAAACTAAGGAGCCATTTGTCCTCCGATTACAAACAAGCTCCTTGACGGCACGTTTGCGGGACTCATGTTTCGCGCTGTGGGGGATTTAAAAAAAGTGACGTGAGTGGAAGGGAGGCGGCGGCGCCGGGACAGTGTTTGTGTGTGTGTGTGTGTGTGTGTGTGTGTGTGTGTGTGTGTGTGTGTGTGTGTGTGTGTGTGTGTGTGTGTGTGTGTGAGAGAGAGAGAGAGAGAGAGAGAGAGAGAGAGCGCGGCAGAGAAATGTGACAGAGTTGCGAAATTGCAGGCGCGGCTCGCGGCTGTTATTTCAAATAGCGCAACATATTTTAAACTAATCGGTTAACCGGTTTCAACCGGCTAATGAGGCTCGGTGGTTAGTCAAGAAAATGTTTAGTTTCCGCCATCCCTACTTTTTCACAGTCATGGAAACACTGTGCATTGTATATAAACATTAAATTCAGTGTTTGATAAGAAAAATATAAAATGCTGATAGAAAAAGTGACAATTTCATTGAAGAAGAGATTTCTTTCTTCCCTAACAACCCCAAATATCCATTCTGTATAAACTCGACAGTATAGTCGTCAATAAGAGGATGCACAAGGCAAGAGCTTTTATGTAAACAGGTTGAATGCTGCGTTCATCCAGTATGTGACACTGACACCACAAATATGCAAATAAGAATGTTAAACCTGCTCTCCGTAACAAGATTTACAAAAATGATATAATGTACAACTTGAATCCATTTTTCACACCATGTTTTTCTCTTCCAAAATTCTCTACCAAAATTCTTAAGAAGTTCTCAAATATTTTCTTAAGAACATCTTAATTTTTTACGTAAGAAGAACAAAAATCATGTTATTTGCTGTTATTTTATTGAAAGGTATTACTGAAGACTCGCTGAATGAATAACACCTTCAACGTCTTTTTTTACTTCCTGCAGATTACTGTAGATATCATTATAAGTGTGCAGCCTATTTTCGTCGTGACTGGCTTGACGGGAGTAAATTCCTCAATGTTGTGTTTTTAATGTGCCGTGTCTGTAAAATCTGTATTTTATAAGAGCCTAGCCGTTTATAATGAACTCGTTTAACAAAGTTCAGCCGTTAGATCTACACAAGATGAAACATATCTTCATATGACATCTGAGCCCACGGCAGACATCAGAAGAGCTGGCTGAGGTTCACGAGCACCCGCTGATCGACTGGATCTCACAACTCCGAAAAAGCAAGATCAAACTGTCAAATAGGTGCTCTCTTTATAAATAACCCCCAAACCACATCTTTAAACAAGTACATTCTCGCCTGAAAAAGTCTTAAAACTACTATTTGTGACACAATAACAGTAGTATTTTTAAATTACTTGGAGTTTCGTCCGCTATTTTCTTGCTGGTTAGTGCGAGCTGGTTGCTGTTTTTATACTCGCCTATATGGTACTATTAGTTATAAATATTATATTTAGCTAGCTACTGTTATGTTGTAATGCTTAAAAATATTTCAAACAACCCAATAAATTGATCAAACATCTTACATTTTGGTATTTAAGATAGGTTGAAGGTTATCCTAACTTTAAGAAGTTATTTACGAAAGAAATGTTTAATATATTTTCATGAATATGAATCTGGCCCTAGACTTGTAAGAAGCGCTGCGTGACTCGCCATAGACTTATAAACAGATAGAAGTAGCTCCAGCTGTAATGTTCTTCCACAAGTCAAGTTAAGTCAACTTTATTTATATAGCGCTTTTACAATGCCGATTGTTTCAAAGCAGCTTGACAGTGTTAAATTGGAAAATATTGCAACTAAATTTGATTCAGCTGTACAGTCATTCTGGAGAAAACGGTGATGTTATCAGCTCAGCTTCAATTTATCATATAGTGACAATGTGGGCAGATCAGTGATATAGTTGATACAGTTAATTTAGTAATTAATTTTATTTGGATATTTAGTTGAAAACTTAGATCAAAATTTTAGTGTCCCCAACTGAGCAAGCCAAGCCAAAGGCGACAGTGGCGAGGAACCAAAACTCCATCAGGGCATGATCGAGAAAAATAAACCTTGGGAGAAACCAGGCTCAGTCGGGGTGCCAGTTCTCCTCTGGCCTATTAAAGGGGCACTATGCAACTTTCCATCCACTGGAGGGCGCCTATTCGAAACAAATGCTTAGATTGATGACGCCAAGTGTGAGCGCAGTATCTTGGGACATGTGGTCTTCACCTCACAGCCGGTGGAAAATAGGACTCGGCAGAAATCATGTTGATGGATGCAGTTATTAACGTTACTGTAGTGAAGCAGAGCAGGACCGAGTGTTGAGGAGCTGAGCACGGCCGCTGGAGTGATTGTTACACACACACGGCTTGCGAGTACCGGGACTTTTATTATGACGGGACGTGACACAGTCGCACGAAAATCTGCTTTTTCCGGTTATTATTATTACTACAGAAAGTACAGCAAGTGAGAAAAGCCCATATTATTACTACAGTATGTACAATAAAGTGTTACCCCAAAAATATTTTGCAAGGAAATTTTATATGGCAACCAACCATATTTTAACTTGCTATTTTTTTTATACTGCAATGCATCTGTAGATGTTTCGTAAAACGTTGTAAAGTTGGCACAGAGGTCATAGCGAGCTGAAAGTATACCATGTTTACAAATTCCACCAGATAAAATATTCAGACATTTTGAATTTTGACAAAATGTTTTGTCCAATTTTTACCGGATTTTCATCACTTTTTTGATAATCAAAATTGAGAAATAATTTCCCAAAGTGGACGTGGTTCCTGTCATCCCAAGTGGGGGTGGGCTACTTGATCTGAGGTATAGAGGGCACAGTGTCACCAACTGGTCAATAGATATTATCAAAACTAACGTTCCCTATGGTCCCCTTTTAAATATTAGGGTCAATGGAGGGAGTGACACAATGTCAGCCGTGGATGTTGGAAACAGCATTGACACGCAGAATAGGATTAGGAGACATGCCTGAGCTTCGTCAGGATAAGCAACAGCTGTACCGTTGAGGCAATTACCATGGGTGAACGTACAGATGGTAATAGTGATGACATGACTTGGCAGGATGTAACTAAGAGAAAAAAAAGAATAAAAAACCTTGTTCTGAAAGTTTAACTTTAGGATTGGAGATGGGTAACGGGGAAAAAAACTAGGGCTGAAAAAACAAGTGAGGGAAGAGGAGGCTACAGATTTTTGATGAAGATAAAACTGAAAAGAAATTCCTCCATGCTGAAAAATTGAACAGAGAGATAATTAATGCACATATCTCTGAAAAAGTTACCTAGCGTAAATGTGTTATGTATGATGTACCTTAAACAAAGACGATGGATGAGATAGAAAAAGTGATAAAAGCTTTCACATTACAAATGCAAAGAAAGGGGGTGAAAAGTAACAGCCTGTCAATACTCTTAGAGTTTGTAATAGAAAATAAGAATGGGTTACTTGAGTTACAATGTTAGTGAATATATCCCAGCCCCAATGTGATTTATTTGCCAAAGACTGGGACACACTGAAGGACAATGCAAAGGAAAGAAAAGAAAAGATATACTAGATGTGGAGGGAAACCCAAGTATGGTCAATGTGGTAATATGCTAAAATCAGATGTTTGAACTGAGGAGGTGAACACACAGAGCTGTTTTTGGGGGATGCCTGGTTCAAAGGAAAGCTATAGAGGTACAGAAGTACAAAATACCTCACCGAGTTCTCTATGCTGATTTAGTACAAAAAAAGTGAAGGAAATTGAACTAGCAAGCTTCAGTGAAACGCATATGGTATCTAACTCAAGTCAGTCTGCAAGAAGATTCAATATAGATCCCATCTCACACTATGAGTCATGAGCAAACAGAAACAAATCCATGGATCAAAAAGATAAATGAGGATACACTGATTATGGATAAAATCTTTTTTTGTAGCGTTCGTCTATAAGACTGTGACAGAGGAAAAGTGATATAATGAAGACAATTATAGAGGCAGCAAGATATTTATTGGGGATTAGTATATAAGAAAAAAATTAAACCAATATCCTTCAAAAAGGTCTCATCAATATAATGGACACAAAAATAATGTTAACTATAATTATTATACGGCTCTGTGACATACTTGATTCTGATTGGTCAATCGCGCATTCCAGCGGTATGTTATTAACACAGCGCTCATCCAAGCACTACAAGTTATCTTGACCGGTACTACTTCTATGCTTAACGCTGGTGCTATCTTGTGGCGTTACAATGAAAGACTTCAAGGTTGGTTTCCTTTATAAAGTTTTAAATATGGATATTTTTCTTACACAAACGCATCGATTGGAATCAGAAGGCCTAAATGATGGAAATTAAAATTATCAACCTGCAGAGGACTAATTTCAAAGAGACCCTGGAAATAAAGTGAAAATATTATTTATCCATAATATATTATCCATTTTGCTGCAATGTCATTGCAGTAACTCAAAATGGTACTTGGTAGTTTGTATGGCCCCCACATGCTTGTATGAATGCTCCTAATGACATGACTAATGGTGTTCTGGGTTATTTCCTCCCAGACCTGGACCAGGGCATCACTGAGCCTAGACAGTCTGAGGTGCAACCTGGCGACGGCAGATGGACCGAAACATAATGTCCCAGAGTTGTTCTATTGGATTAAGGTCTGGTGAGCGTGGGAAACATTCTATGGTATCAATTCCTTCATCATCCAGTAACTGCCTGCATACTCTCGCCACATGAGGTATATATTATCTTTTATATCAATGACTTTTATATTATTGTCATGCACCAGGAGGAACCAAGGACCCACTGCACCAGCGTGGGGTCTGACAATGGGTCCAAGGATTTCCACCCAATACATAATGGCAGTCAGATTGCCATTGTCTGTAGAGGTTTGTGCGTCTCTCCATGGATATGCCTCCACCAAACCAGTCATGCTGAATGGTGTTACATGCAGCACAACGTTCTCCACGATTCCAGACCCTTTCATGTCTGTCACATGTGCTCAGGCTGAAAACTTCTTTCATTTGTGAAAAGCACAGGCCGCCAGTGGCGAACCGGCCAATTCTGGTGTTTAATGGCAAATGGCAATAAGCTCCACGGTGCTGGGCATTGAGCACATGGCCCACTAGAGGATATCAGGCCCTCAGGCAACCCTCATGAAGTCTTTTTCTGATTATTTGGTCAGAGACATTCACATCAGTGGCCTGCTGGAGGTCATTTTGTAGGGATTTCTCCTTGCAAAAAGGAGAATACACCGTTCCTGCTAATGGCACAAGGACATTCTACAGCCCTGTGCAGCTCTCCTAGACTGTGCTTACAGACACAGCAATCCTTCTGGCAATGGCACGTATTAATGTGCCATACTGAAGGAGTTGGACTGCCTGTGCAACCTCTGTAGGGTCCAGGTATCGCCTCATGCTACCAGTAGTGACATTGACCCTATCCAAATGCAAAACTAGTGAAAAACAGTCAGAAAAGATGAATAGGGAAAGAAAATGTCAGTGACCTCCACCTGTAAACCTATGCCTGTTTTGGGGTCTTCTCATTGTTGCCCATCTAGTAAACCTGTTGTTAATTTCATTAGCACCAAAGTAGCTGAAACTGATTAACAACCCCCTCTGCTACTTAAATAACCAGATCAATGTCCCAGGAGTTTAACTGACTTGATGCTATTCTCTGATTAAAAAGTGTCCCTTTATTTCATTTTTTTTGACCAGTGTATAATAGTTCTTAGTAGCCCTCTGGGAGATATGAAAAAAAGTGGCCACCAAAAAAAAAAGAGTCTCCTGCCGCAATGGCCGCCACACCAGAGTCTCTAGTCCTTCTGCTGCGACACCAGAGTCTCCAGTTCTCTCCAGAGTCACATCCTCTATGCCAGTAACCTGTACCCATTGTGTTATTTTGATGTGGCATTCTGGACCTAAGGCAGATCTATGGAAGTATGGGGCTGATTTCCATTGTGGCAGACCCACTAACGTCAGTATGAGCAGTTAGAATCCCAAGCCAGATAGTCCAAAGTCCAGTAGAAGACTCTTCTACCATTGAGTGCATTTCCTGTGATGGTTATGACCATCTTGTATGTGTGGGCCATACACTCTTCTCCAGCTCTTTCCAAGGCAGTGGCATCCACTCAAGCTCCTCCAAAGGTGGTGGCATCAGCTCATGAACTATCTCGCTCTGACACAACCATGGAGGTCATCAATAAACTTCCTGTCTACCATGACACGACCACGGAGGTCTCCCTTGAAAGCCCTGCCTGTCCTGTAATGACCCTGGAGGCCACCATTGAACTCCCAGCCTGTCTTGCTAAGTCCATGGTGACTATAACTGAACTTTCTACCTGTCTTCACACAGTCCCAAAAGCTAATCCTATCCTTTCTGTGCCGTTTGTAACAGTTCCGTCTGTTCCACCATGATGGTCACCAGTTCCACCTGTTTTGCTGTGGTGGTCACCAGCTCTACCTGCTCCGCTGCATGGACCTTCAGGCCCATCTGCGCTGCTGTGGTTGTCATTTGTTCCACTGTGGGGATCTTCAGGCCCATCTGCTCTGCTGTGGTGGTCATTTGTTCCACTGTGGGGATCTTCAATCCCATCTGTTCAGCTGTGGTGGTCTCTAGCCCCGCTGAGATGGCCTTAAGGCCCTTCAGCTTTGAACCCAGGCCACCTACTCAGTCGGCTTTACCCTGGCAACCCGCTCTGCCTGCTCTACTCTGTCCATCTGCTCTGCCTGCTACGCCCTGGTGCCCTGCTGGCCCCACCCTGGTGCCCTGCTCTGCCTACTACGCCTTGTGCCCTGCTCTGCCTGCTACGGCCAGGTGCCCTGCTCTGCCAGCTACACCCTGGTGCCTTGCTCTGTTAGCTTCACCCTGGTGCCCTGCTCTGCCTGCTACGCCCTGTGCCCTGCTCTGCCTACTACGGCCAGGTGCCCTGCTCTGCCGGCTACACCCTGGTGCCTTGCTCTGTTGGCTCCACCCTGGTGCCCTGCTCTGCCTACTAAGCCCTGTGCCCTGCTCTGCCTGCTACACCCTCTTGCCCTGCTCTGCCTGCTACGCCCTGTTGCCCTGCTCTGCCTGCTACGGCCAGGTGCCCTGCTCTGCCAGCAACACCCTGGTGCCCTGCTCTGCCTGCTACACCTTGTGCCCTGCTCTGCCTGCTACGGCAGGTGCCCTGCTCTGCCTGCTACGGCAGGTGCCCTGCTCTGCCAGCGACACCCTGGTGCCCTGCTCTGCCTGCTACACCCTGTGCCCTGCTCTGCCTGCTACACCCTGTGCCCTGCTCTGCCTGCTACACCCTGGTGCCCTGCTCTGCCTGCTACGCCCTGGTGCCCTGCTCTGCCTGCTACGCCCTGTGCCCTGCTCTGCCTGCTACGCCCTGGTGCCCTGCTCTGCCTGCTACGCCCTGTGCCCTGCTCTGCCTGCTACGCCCTGTGCCCTGCTCTGCCTGCTACGCCCTGTTGCCCTGCTCTGCCTGCTACGCCTGTGCCCTGCTCTGCCTGCTACGCCCTGTTGCCCTGCTCTTCCTGCTACGGCCAGGTGCCCTACTCTGCCAGTGACACCCTGGTGCCCTGCTCTGCCTGCTACACCCTGATGTCCTGCTCTGCCTGCTACGCCCTGTGCCTTGCTCTGCCTGCTCCACCCTGGTGTCCTGCTCTACCTACTCCACCCTGGTGCCCTGCCCTGGTCACCTGGCCACCGCTTCCATCCCTCCTCAGTGTTTAACAAAACAATGGCCTGGTCCTCCATCTCTCCCCCTGTTCCACTTATGTGTCTGTTTGTTGAGCATCTGGAATATGCTCTATAAAGAGGTGGAGGGGTTCTGTAATGATTCCTGTCTTCCTGTGTTCTCCTGGGCTTGTGTGGGCGTTTATGTTATTTCCTGTTTTGTGCCATGTTTTCGAGTCCTTTGCCCTTTTTCTTGTTAATTGGTTCTTTGATTGTTCCCAGGCGTGTCTTGTTTGCCAATCACTCCTTGTGTATGTATATATATATATATATATATATATATATATATATATATATATATATATATATATATATATATATATATATATATTAGGGGTGTAACGGTTCACAAAATTCACGGTTCGGTTCGATACGATACACTGGTGTCACGGTTAGGTTCGGTACGGTTCGGTATGTTTTAGACGTGTAACGCCCGTTTCACACATACTCTGTCTGCAGTGCGTGTGCGGTGCGTGTTGCGTGTGCGTTGCAGGAGCCCCACACCCTGTAGTGCTTTCACATATGCTGCATTTGCAGTCCGCAACTGATCCACTGTTGCATACCACAAACACAGCATTTATTCATTATTTTTTAAAATCCAAATTTTTTTACTGAACATGCCTCGTCAGAATTCAAATTCTCTTTGTTTACTCTTTAATAGAAGTGAGGTTACGTAGCCTACTACATTTAAACATCATTTTATTAAATTCATTTATTCATATTTATATACTTTAGATTTAGCTCACACAAGTGGCAAAACATTTAAACATAGGTTATAGCCTAAATCACAAACATTTTAAATTAGAAACTTACAATAGTCTATTCAAAAACAGCCGACTCTCGTCTTTTCTTTCGTTTTTAACCCCTTTTAAAAGAAATCCTGCAGGTCAAAAAGAACTTTGCTTTTCACCTCCAAGAAAGTACGAGTGCTATCCATTATGGCACATTTTTTACCTTAATGCCAGGTAAGGTGTCGTTTTGTTGCTTTACTTGAGAAAAAAAGCCATGTGTTGACTTTGAAACAAGAGTATATTTTAAATGATATGCATCTGTGGTGAAATTACTAGATTTTCGCGTCAGTACATGTTTATTTTAATGCGAACGATCTTCTGTCGCTTTAATGCAGCAACGCAGCGCAGCAAAAAATAGACTCGGTACGAAAACGATCCGTGCACTGCTGCAGATGCAACGCTCCTGGAACGGACTGACGGACCGCATCCGCGTGCAGTGTGAAAGCTGTCATCCGTTAACATGGGTACGGAAAAAAATTTGCACCGCACACGCACTGCAGACGGAGTATGTGTGAAACGGGCGTAAGGTCTCATATCCACGGCTATAAATGGACCACTCGCCGCGGTGATGTCTTTTGCCGTTTGAATAAGTTGGAAATGTCTGTCTAAATGTTGCGGGGATATTTTGTGTCTGTTTCTCCTTTTTATCGTCTTGTTGTCGGCGTAAATGAGTTGATTGACATGACATGAATTATTCCCGCTGCTGTACCATCATGTAGCAAATGCAACAAACCGTTGTTTTGTAATCCATCACTCTTGCCAACACCATCATAGCTTACAAAGAATCCAAAGTTCACCAACACACCAGACCTGTTGGTTATTGGAGGATCTTCTATTTCTGGTTTGTTAAACGCAATAGCCATTTTGCCACGAGCATTCAGCGCGTAGCCTATACTGAGTAAGCGAGCAGCTGACTGAGCAGCCTAAAACATATTTGTTTGTTTTTTTCTTTCACTTCGGCGGTGTCAGGGGCACTTTTTTTATTTTCCAAATCTAATCCAAGAACCGTTCGGTACATAATGTGTTCCACGTACCGAACCGAAAGCCTCGTACCGAACGGTTCAATACGAATACGCGTATCGTTACACCCCTAATGTATATATATATATATATATATATATATATATATATATATATATATATATATATATATATATATATATATATATATATATATATATATATATATATATATAGCACAGTATTTCTCATGTATCTTGTATGGTGCTGTCCTTTATATTTGCATCGTTTGCATGTTGTTCAGTTCAGTTTGCTTACCTTTTTCTGGATTAAGCCTGTTTTCTGTATTCTCTGTTTTTCCCTTCATTTTATATTCTGCCATGAACTGGCTTTTTAGAAAAATGTAATGTTATACTGTTGTCTGAGGTCAACTTATGACGTTTGTGTGGTTTTTAACTTCAAAAACATCATAACTAATAAGTAATAGGCTATTTTCTACACTGGTTTTGAGGCTCTCTCCTGAACGCTGGGTTTTGATGGGCGTGCCGCACTGGAGACTTGGAAGTAAACGCCCACGGCTAGGATTGGATAAGATTTGCATATTTAATGAGCTTCAGCTCCCCTGTCAGTTTAGTTCACATGAGGGACGAATTGTTTTGAAAGCGGCAACCAGAATGATTCTCTCAATCACAATGCTCGTAAACGTGTTTATTAAACAAACATAATGATTTATTTCACATCCACCCGCGATTGATTGGAATATCATTTCTGTATTACATGGCCCGCACGTTCAGTCGACATAAGCACGATCCATGCTCACACACACACACACACACACACACACACACACACACACACACAAACACACACGCACACACGCACATACACACCTACACACACAAGTGTGCTCCCAGAACAAGAAAGGAATATTAGACTAATAACTACTATTAGTGTAGTAATACTACTACCAGGTCTACTATTACATGAGTGTGTTGCACCATTCCTGACGAATCCAATTTAGAAGGCACAACAGTGTGTCTGCAAATCCAGCACCTGAGACTTGTTTACAAACAATTCCGCAGTGAAATGAAGTGAGCACACATACATGTCTGCCCCACGTGAGCTGGAACTTCATTAAAAATAAATGAAGTATCACACATTCCTAATATTTATAAGGTCCAAAGGAAGCTTCTTCCACAATATCTTTCTATCTTATTGCTGCTGGCTAGCATGATCCGATGAGTTGGTGGGCGGGGCAACTGAATTACACGAGCTTATTATTCTGTAGAGGCGTGTTTCGCCACTAGATGACGTCAGGATTAAGGACAGGATCGTCTTCTGGCCCTGATGTCTATAAAAGCTTTTCTTTGACTAACAAGGACGTTTTTAGCTCTGAAACTTTTCTTAAGAAGATACTCATATATTACCATGACCTTTCATATATCAAAAGCTCAAGGGAAAATTGATTTCTCAGTTCATTACCCCTTTAAATAAATGTTATCTAACTGCATTTGGAACCACCCAACAATTCAGATATTACTTAATTTGTTAATAACTAGAATGTTAATTTTGCGTTACTCATTTGTTCCTGTGTAATTGTTCATTCATAACAGTATTAAGTGTTACCCAGTAAAGTAATACATTTTTATAATCCTTCTAAGAAGCTATCAATTTTAGAAAATGTTGATAGAAAATAAATATGGTATGGCTTTAACGCCCATTAAAATCTAAAGGGAAGCAATCACATAGATAAACTGTGAATGGAGAAGTAGTTGAAGAGCTAATGGATGAGAGATTTGTCTGCAGTCTTAATGATGAAAGTGACACTAGAGTGGATTACAAGATACTCAGATTAATGCATAGACCTTACTTTGGTCTCAAGAAATATGAGTCATTTGTGTGAATGAGAAGAAAAGAATGACATGTGGGAGTGACCATTATATGATATTATGTACTATACATTTTTCATTAAATGAGCAGAAAAGAATATATAATAGAAAGACGGTGTTCTCATAAAGCTGAATGGGAAACATGTAGAGAATGTAAAGAGTCCATTGAAACAATATTGACGAAGCGTGATGGAGACAGCTGTGCAGAAGCAGTGACGGACACGATTATTAGTAATGATCAACATGCATTCCTAAAAGCACAATGGAAAAGGGTTCAATGAATGATGAATGTAGAAATGCTAAAAGAAAGAAATAGAGCTTTTATAATTTGCAAAATTGGAAAAAAGAGCTATGGCACAGGCAAAAAATACATTATCCAAGATGACAAGATACAGTTCTGCTCTATTGGTAAAGAAAAAAAATAAATAGGATGTTGCTTGGTCAATGATTACAAAAAAATGAATGAGTGCAAAGTGAAAATATGCCAAAATCCCAGTGTTAGATGATTAGCAATATTTTGCAATTACAAATGAGGCAAAAGCAATTCTTTTGGGTAAGAAAACTGCATACATAATGGAGGTCTTAAAATACATAATGGAGGTCTTAGATGAAATACACAAACAAAGAAAAGAGGACATTCTTAGGAAATTTCCAGACATAGTAAAGAAAAAGCAGTGACAATTCTTCTCTTGACATGGACTTTGAAAATGTTTTTAGAGAAAAGTTGATATACAGCTCCAGGACAAGACCAATTACTATGCTATGCCATGTTCAGACAATTGCCTGACAAAGTTTTGAAAATTATATTAAGTTTATTTAATAAGATATGGAGAGAAGGTGAAATGGAAAAGTGCCCTGATACTACCTTTTAGCAAGCCTGGTCAAAACCCAGATAATGCAGGAAATTGCAGGCATACAACATTAACATCTCATGTAAATGGATAGAAAAGGTAATAGTTTGCAGAATGTCATCATCACGGTTGGCTCAGACAGGAAGACAAGGACAGGTAAAGCCGCTGCTCAAATGAAGTTTACTGAAGGTTTATCAAAACATGCAATACATAGGATTACACACTCTTTGCATAACTGATAAACACAACAGTACATAACAGCTAACACAAGCGGGTTAACAATGGTGACCAGGCCAAGACGGAGTGAAGAGGATGAACTTAAATAGAGAGAAGCAATCCGGGATAATTAACAGGACACAGCTGACCAGAACTAGGCAAACGAGGGTAACCAAGGAAACAGACAAGTGGCGGGAAACTGACAAAGGTACATGTGACAAAAGAAACCGACGGAAATCTGTCATATTTACAACAAAGAGGAATGATTAGCGCACATCGATATGGCTTTCGCAAAGGATCTACAATAGATGCTTAAGTGAAATGAGGTAATGAGGTATAAAAAGCGATGAGCACAAAAGAGGTTATGATTATAGTGTATTTTGTTATTGAAACAGCGTATGATTCAATGTGGAGAGAAGGACTAGTGATTACACTAGATAAAACTGAATGCAAATGAAACAAAAAGAGATTATTATTTATTGAAGGAAAGATCAATTATTTTGTTGTGAATATAAAGAATTTGGACTATTGTACAGTTTTTTTGGGTTCTGGCTCATGTTGGTGTGGAGGGAAATAAGAAAGTGGATGTGAGTGCAAAGAGTGCACTGAAATAAAGGATAAAGAAAGAATGAAAGTTCTTTTTGAAAAAGGTGAGGTCAAATCAATAATAAAAACAGCAGTGTGAGACTCGTGGCAGATAAAGTAGGACACAGATAGCAAAGGCATTATTACAATATACAGAAATCGATAACGGCATGCTTTTAAAGGAAATTACAGAAGCGAAGAAGTGTTTTCCTCAAGATTAAAGCTAGGTCACACCAGACTTAAATCAACTTATTTTTAAAAAGGAAAATGCATATCTGATAAATGTGACGTTTGTAATGTTACTGAAAATGTTGAGCATGTTATAATGAGGTGTAAAGAAAGGAAATGTTTCAAGATAAAATGTGTGAGCTGGAGAGAGAATGGAGCATGACTGGGATTTTAGGGGCAGATAAGAATATGAGGAAAACGTTTTCTTCCTTTATTAAAGGCTGTAGGGTTAGATTGCAAAATATACCTAGTATAATTTAAGTTGGGTTTGTAAACGGAAGTACATAAAGGTTCACCACCCCTGTACAGTAGGTGGTGGTGTGCATCCATAGACTGTAAAAAAAAAAAAAAATGGACGTAGTGTCCGTGACGTCACCCATAGGATTCTGAAGAAAGTATTTGAAGCCTAAAGTCGGTCATTGTGATCTTGACAGTGTTTCACCACGTGTCATTTCCAGATAACAGAAAGATGGGCAAAGACGCGGGACATGGGCAGAGGTGACGTGATGACTAACAGACAGCAGACAAACGGCTATCCAAGTGGCCACGCCCTTAATTATGCAGAATTGTAAGGCTTTATATAATGTAAACGAATGAGTTATAATAAAAAATCACCCCCCTCACAGTTGTCATGAAAGGCCAAATTAGCCGTATAGACAAAAACCACAATTTGTCCCAGGCTGTAAACATGTTTTTTCTGCTGTAAAGTTGGGAATTTTAACATGGGGCTCAATGAGATTCTGCTCCTTCTGGAGCCTGTGCCTAATGGTAATCGTTCATAGTAACCTATTCATTATATTACTATATTATTGCTAATTGAATTGTGATTACGAATACTGACATTTATGTCAATATATTTGTATTATGTTTACTGATTTCTCTGTTCAGCTTCATTGTGTGTGCAATGTAACATACATGTTAGCTAAATATTATTTTTAATAATTTCTCTTTATTTGTTCCTTCTGTTCAGACCACAAGCACACACGTATAAGATTGTTCAATAAATGCATCCATTACAAGAATCTCTTCTTCATCTCTTGATTCTCTGACCAGAATCTGGTCCATGTTTGTCCTCAACCAGCAGAAACAAAAATGAACAGGGACTTCACCACCTCAACAAAAGTCAATCCAAACAAAGCCAAAGTATAAAGCTTTGCTTGTCACAAAGCAGAAACGAGTTTGTTTTTTCTTTTCTTGCACATTTATATATAGTTTTGCACAGTGCTTCACAATTTAGTTGTATAGAAACAAATTTATAGAAAAAAAAGAAAAAATTTGTTAAGCAGAAAATTAGTCAGAAAATGGTGACGCCATGGGTGATGAACTAATTGAACATTTGCAAAGACCCGCCCCTTTCTGATACTGTTGCTATATTCGACAAACCACGCTCTCACACTACACACACGCAGTGAAAACACATCGCACCAGCGAGTGTGATCACCTCTATTAACGCAGAAGTTTTGTCAGTTTGCTGGTCTAGAGCATTCAGGTGAGTTAACACAATGCCAAGGAGGAAAGACATCAGCGATGATTTTAGAGAAGCAATTGCTGCTGTCCCTCAATCTAGCAAGGACTGCAAGGCCTTTATCAAACAATTTGAAGTCCATTATTCTACAGTGAGGAAGATTATCCACAAGTGGAAAACATTCAAGACAGCAAATTCACCCCAAGGTCAGACTGTGCACTGCTAAGAGAAACTGCTCAAGAGCTACATCTCACACCCTGCAGGCCTCAGTTAGCATGTTAAATGTCCATGACAATCCATTAGAAAAGGAGTGAATAAGTATGGCTTGATTGGAAGGGTTGCCAGGAGAAAAACCTCTTCTCTTTAAAAAGAACATGGTCAGTCATAGCCAGCTCTTCAATGTAAAGCCTTGCATTCAGTTATGCATGCCATGGGGAAAATATGCGGTTTGGGAACAACATGAGCATGAATAAAAACTAACAGGATTTTTGGGTGATGTGATGAAATAACTGATGACACAACCCGATCACATGTAAATGCGTATAAATAGTACGAGTGTGCAATGTCGTGGAATGAATACACCAAAACTAATTTTGGCTTGCACATGATATGCTGTTTTTCACGTGCATATGGTACGCACTTTATGGTGTGTATATGACAAGCTCTCTTGGGTAGAAATAGGGTGGTGGGGTGGGGGTTCGTATGTATAATACGCCATAAAGTGCGTATCATATGCAAGTGAAAAACAGCGTAGCATATGCACGCCAAAATGTATTTTGGCGTATACATTTCACGACATTGTACACTGGTACTATTTATACACGCATTTTCGTGAGATCCGCCTAGATGACACAAAGCATTGGAAAAACAAAAAGAAACAAACCCATACATTATCATATGCTAAACTTGAGGTGACCAAATCCCAGAAAACTGAAACAGAAATACTGGCAGTAACACAATAAGTTGGACAGCTGTGAACGACTACAGTATGCTTTCAGGGCAGGCAGCTTGAGACACAGCTCTCATTTAGGCTCTATAACAGCAGCAATTAGTTAAATTGATAGGATGATAAGTCACACATGAACAGTGATTCTTATTTAACCCTAATCATTACTTTATTAAAAAGGTATCTTATAGTTCTCAAGAGAGATGTGCTCCTGGAGTGTGAGAGTTACTCAAGCGGATCACAGGACCCAGCTGTCAGCCTAAAGCAGAGCACACTGCTGATCCGTGTGAAGCCAAGCCTGGCTACAGCGCCTCTGGAACTGGGTATGTTGGACTGGCCGCTGTGGGGAGGAGTGGAAGGGGGTGGATTTAATCACAGTGCATGTAGACTGTGAGTGGCACTTTGGAAGATCTGGCTCTCAGCATGATTCCCAAGAGATATCTGCTCCCAAGATAGACAACTTGGCAATAATCAAACTGAGTGTCATTCAAAATGCCCTGGACGTTCATGTGGCTCAGCCAAAGTTCCCTCTAAACTAACCCAATTTGAATTCATCTCCATTTTTATTCCATTTTGATTACGGAACTGAAGCAGCAGATGTTGGGGAATGTCTTGTATTTTTATACCGAAAGGTAAAAATAAAGACTTTCCCCAAACATATTAATCAGCACTAGGTAACTTTTCAACCTTCATAATATATTTTTCAAGACTCTTGTGATGATAAATCGACTTACAATAGGTTGAATGACACGTCTGCCATAGCCTGATGGGGTCTGTATCGTTTTTAATCGTACTTTTAAACTTTGAGTTTCGGGTAGTAACCCGAGAACAAAAAGAACTACAAAATTCGACTGCTTTACGGCATATACGTCACTTCCACCAACACACACACTTCCTTACATTCGGACGTGCGAGCCCAACTTTGTTCGTCGGATAATATAGTCATGTCCGAAGCAGCAGAGACAAATAAGAAAGAAAAGGTTTTGTTGGAGGAAAGCAATAAGAGGAAACGAAAAAGTGATGTGATTAAAGGCAGGACGAGGATCAACATGTGACCAGCGTTTGCTCGTCGGCGTGAGCTGAAGGAGGCGTGCCCGACCGATGCTGTCCTGCTTGTTATGGTGATTACCGACCACTCAAACATTGAACTGAAGTATCATATAGATTCTGTAAAACGGTAACCAATAGACTACTATAATGACGCTGGCTTGTAAACGTAAGCATCGTGATTATTTGGAGTTTGAAAAAAATAAAACCCATGAAATTATATTCATATGACATGATGAAGACATTTCACACGCGCCGCCAGAAGAACACCTGCATGTGAACTCCTCCTGCAGTGTTCAGGGGAACTGTTAGTGCTGCACCAACCCGCGGGGACGCTTTTATGAAGTTATTTGGCCCGCCCCGCACCACTGTATATATTTTTACAACCCGCCCCGCACCCGCGATCATTAAATAGACATACGGTGTCCGCGAGTTATGAGACGACCCGCGCATCACTAGTTCAGGGCTATCAGGGTCGTCATGCCAACAAATGCACGCGCGATGGCATCCCCTGTTGTAGGATGATAGAGCTTACGACAGTAGTTGAGGACATTATTTTTTCCAAACTGTAGGCGGACCCCGAGAGCAAAAGTTGCCAAGTGCTGCTTTAAAGCCCACACTGCATTAATATTTTCTGTCTTGTTTGCTTGTTTTTTAAAAACAGTTTTCTCTCATTATCTTGACATAACAAAAGTGCAGTAGTTATTTTTAACTGGTGAATTACAACAACATTAATTATTTTAAAAAGAAGCAGGGCATAAATACTGACCTCATTGAATAGTACATTTTAAATAACTATACTGGTACATAAACATTTAGTGATGTGTTTTAAGTTATGTGTTTTATACTGTAGAGTAAATATATTTACGCTGAAAAAGTCTACAGTATGTCATCAAGCAGAACATGTTCCTGGATCAACATCTTGACAAACCGATAAAAATCATCTATGTAGACATCAAGCTGAGCAATGGAAGGGATGATTGGACGTATGTTGGCCGACCAGATCTCCGGCATGGGGGATCCCTGAAGTTTAAACTCTTGATGGGTCTTTTAAATGCGAGCCCCGGGGTGGTCTGGTTGGGGAGTTACGCCCGGTCAAAGGCTAAACTTTGGGCTTTTTTTTCTCTTGCTATTCTAACCAACAATGGAGTAAAAAAACGATGGAGTGACGACGAGGTTCAGGCTTTATTAAGCTTATATGGGGAGGACGAAATCCAGTAAGCTCTGGAAATTCACGCACAGTTCTACGTCACCAGACTGATTTTCACGGTACTTTAGACCGCAATGGAAATGCAGACAACAGCAGGTCTGGGGAGAAAATAATTCCTGGGAAAAAAGTTCTTGGGCCAAAATTTTCCAGGTAATTTTGCTGGAAATGGGGCTTACGTCTAAAATTGCAGATTGAATAAGACTTCCACCCCCTCCGAGGCTTTCTCCCCAGCATGACAGCCCAAAGGTATGGCTTCGGGGGGTGAGCGCTCCATGAAGAGTGAAATCTGTGATGGATGTGTTCAGGTGTGCTTCTACACTATTCACTTATCATTTCCCTCTGATTTTAGGGATACGTTATGGGTAGGTTTAGGTTTAGAGGTAGGGATAAAATTAGACAGGACTGTGTTTCTGTCACAAAACATCTTAAGGCTAAAAGTAGCTCCTAACTTGCCGATTTAGGAGAAACTCTTAAAAATAATGGCCATGTCAGTCCTAATTTTAGGAGTTCTAAATTTTTGCTCTAAGAGTATTTCACAAAGCATTTTAGCACTAAACTAGCTCCTAAATTCATGTCACACTCAGAGTAGCCAAGAGGACTCTTAAGTCACTAAGACCAAATCACTAAACAATCCTATTGGCTGCTGCTGCAATCTGGCCAAAGATACTGTACAACACTGAGGCAATAGTGATAATTAATGTATCTTTAATAAATAAAAAATGTCAGATTACCTGTGGTAGTTGTTTTTATGACTTCACACTAAGAAATGATTGAATCAATGAAAAACAAATTAAGCGCAATTGACATGCTGTCCGAAGCGATCAAGGGCTTAGAGCTGTGAATTTAGGTCTGCCCCGTATCGCCGACCGCGAGTGAGGAATGGGTGGCCAAGGGATCCAGGAAACTGTGGCGGTAACTAACGTTAGGTGAGTCGGCTTTCGGCTGTGTATACACACCTCCTCTACCGCTGATTAGATAGGAAGTTTGAACGTGCTCCTCACAAACTTTGCTCATAAAACATAATTTTTGCTTCTGCAATCTCTCAAAAGGCAGACATGTAAGAAGCTGACAATTTGGTGAGTATACTAGTTTATTCAGTGACCTAATTTCTAAAATCTTTATTTGAATATGGCAAAAAAAATATTTTAAAATATTTATTTGAATATAGCAACATGAAACCTTGTTCAACAAAATATTTCTATATTTAAATCGCTGATAGAGACCCCCCCCCCCCCCCCCCTATCAGCCAATCACTGTGGTCATAGTTAGCAAGCGTTATGACAACATCCATAGCAACAAGGTCAACCCCACCCTTACTCTTAACTTAAGACTTCTTTCTATTCCTTAGTAAAAGTTGCTTTTAGCAGTTTTGTGAATAGGTTTTAAGAGAAAACTCTTAACTAAGAACTTTTACTGCCATTTAGGAGAACTCAGTGGTAAAATAAACTGTTTTGTGAATATAGCCCGTGGACAGGACTGTTGTTCCAGGATCAAAAAAAGATGCTGATCCAGAAACACGTCTAACTTCGCAAAATCACAGCACAGATCCAGGATAGGGTATAACATATTGCAGCTGGTCCTTTTCAAGGCTGCGGAAGAACTCACTTCACTTATCACAAAATATGTAAAACAAGAATAAGATATTATGATCATCTGTGTCTGATGCTAAAAGCTGCCTTTCAAACTATATTGCAAAAATAGTTTGGCTATTTTTCCAAATAGCAAAATGTAAGAAACAGAATTATGAATATCAAACAAAATGGCTTAGTGTCATTTCAACTAATCTCTGAACACTTCATGTACTGTGTAAGCCTTTCAGTCGCAATCAAGTGTCATTTATGTATATCATTGTTTAATTTATTAGACATTTGTTTTCAATAAACAACCCATTTGATAACTTGCCCAATCATTACATAGAAAGCATGTCAACCAATAGAACAGAACACAGTGGAGAAAGAAAGAAAAAAAGACTAAAATATGTTTTAATTAATCTTTTAAGTAAATAAAAAAAACTTGAGGAGCAACATTGCATTAGATATTAAGGCATGTTTATTTGGGCCATCAGATGTGTGTGTTTTTGTTTATAGTTAAAACTAAATATGTTACTGTCTTATGCATTGTTACCTCTGAAGTGCATTTATTATTTGTTTCTTTGAATAAAAAATATACATTTAAAAATAGATAAATGTCAATGTCAATGTCACAAATGTCACTGCATTGTTTTGCAGTAAAATAAATAAATAATCATATGCTTTACCCCATATGCAAATAGTGCTCATAATGTTTTCATAAAGTGTTCTTGTAGATCAAAGCAGATCTGTGCAATAGTGCTAGTGATATTTTATTCACTAATTATACAAAATATACTGCTAGATTTTTTTATTACATTTTAAGTATAGACAAGAGGCTTCCTATAATAATTTTAAAGCAATCCGACTGGATTATGTAATCAGATTATAAAAAATAAATGTTTACATTTAGTGTACATTTCAGAATACATTTAAACAAACAAGGCTTATAAAAGTCCAATATTAAAATGCATGTTTGAGCGGTTTTAACTAAAAGAAACTTACATTGACATACTGCACATCTGTAATGTTTTTTTTTAATACACATTTATAAAAGATTCTTAAATTAATCTAAGCCCTGTTTGTGAGGCCATACATTACTTTTTACGGATTACATGTTTATGCATTGATTACATTAGCCATCATTCAATGATGATAACATCACTTACTGATTGAGCAATTTGCAATTTACTGATTTACTACAGACATTTACTCCAGATATTATGGGCTTCCTCTTACAAAACACAATATATTGTTGAGACAAACTATACTGTGCATTTCAGCAAGGATCAGATCAATTCCTATCACATTTATTTAACTGCCTGGAACATCAAAGTTATGGACTTCAACCGGCAGGCAAATGGAATAGTGTAAGATTGTAATAAATGGATGGCGTTGGCAGATTGAACAACAAAAGCTAGGATGTTAAATTCCTCCACCCAGGACATGGGTGATCTGAAAACTACATGAAATTGAACCAATATAATAGATTTTAATGGATTATTCAACAATGACTGATTCAACAGACTGTCTGTATGTATTAGTTGAATATCAGGGGCAATATTCACAAAAAAATCAGGCTAAAAGTAACTTTTTTTTATGCGGAGCCAAGAGGACTCCTAAGTCACTAAGGCCGAACCACAAACAAAATAATGGCTATGGATGCACTGATATCCCTTTTTTTTCAGTCCAAGTACAAGTACTTACATTTGGGTACTTGTCAATACAGAGAACTGATGCAGGTACTTAATACAGTTCTTCTAACAATGTTTTATTTCCATCAGATGTTTTTCACTTTCTGACTGTAACAAAGTAAATATACAAGTTATTGCTGTTGCTGACATTTTAACATTCAACTTAGTGTGTTCCTAAAAAAAACATAGCACTGCTGCCCATTTCACATAAATGTAACCTGTAATACATTCAGTGTATATCAGTACCACACAACAGTAGCAGGTGGAGTGAAATTATTATATGTTATCATATATAGCCATACAGCCTTTCTCTGAAAAGTGAGAGGCAGGTTATTTTTGATTAATATTTAAATTAATTTATCACAGTCGTGCACTTTGAGAGCACGAGAGCCCTTTTCACTTGTCCTTGTGCCATCGAATGTAGCTTTTCATCACCTACAAAAAAAAGCAAGATTCCTGTCTCTCACAGACCTGTAACTTCTTCTTTAAGAGGCTCCTCTGTCCTCCACTTGTTACCTGTATTAATGGCGCCTGTTTGAACTTGTTATCAGTATAAAAGACACCTGTCCGCAACCTCAAACAGTCAGATTCCAAACTCCACTATGGCTAAGACAATTTGTAGACCTGCACCAGTCTTAGAAGACTGAATCTGCAATAGGTAAGCAGCCCGGTGTGAAGAAATCAAGTGTGGGAGCAATTATTAGAAAATGGAAGACATACAAGACCACTGATAATCTCCCTCGATCTGGGGCTCCACGCAAGATCTCACCCTGTGGGGTCAAAATGATTACAAGAACGGTGAGCAAAAATCCCAGAACCACACGGGGGACCTAGTGAATGACCTGCAAAGCTGGGACCAAAGTAAAAAAGGCTACCATCAGTAACACTACAGGGACTCAAATCCTGCAGTGCCAGATGTGTCCCCCTGCTTAAGCCAGTACATCTCCAGGCCCTACTGAAGTTTGCTAGAGAGCATTTGGATGATCCAGAAGAGGATTGGGAGAATGATTCCAAACACACCACCCAGACAATGAAGGAATTGTTTTGAAAGAAGCATTTCAGGGTTCTGGAGTGGCCTATCCAGTCTCCAGATCTGAAATTAACTTTTTCCACAAGGTGCCTGGGCGCTTCCTTAAAGTTAGGGTGAGAAGCTTGGTCACTCGAGACTTCAGAGTAGAGCCATTGTGTGCTCCTCCACATTGCTCCTGGCTTGGGCATCTGTTCCGAATGCCTACTGGATGCCTTCCCAGGGATGTGTTTCAGGCACGTCCTACCAGGAGGAGACCCCGGGGAAGACCTAGGACACGCTGGAGGGATTGTGTCTCCCGGCTGGCCTGGGAACACCTCTGTGTTCCCCGGAAGAGCTGGAGGAAGTGTCTAGGGAGAGGGAAGTCTGGGCGTCTCTGCTTTGGCTGTTGCCCCGGATAAGCAGAAAAAGATGGATGGATGGAAAAAAGAAAATAATGTCTGATTACCTATGGCAATTGTTTCATGAGTTACACACGTACAAATGACCGGCTAGAGTAAAAGAGTCAAATAAGCCTATTTGCTGTTGTTCGAGAGGATCGAGGGCTCCGAGCTCAGAATTTAGCCCAAAACCAGAGTACTCAACCATATCCCCGGCTGGCCCAAGAGAGAGGAGTTATGTTGGCAGAGGGATGCAGAAAACTTGTAGTCTTCCTAGCATTGGAAGCAGACACACTCTGTCACTTTAAAACACATCTCTTTACTGTGACATATACATAGAACATTATCAATTTATATTATTTAAATCAGCTAATTGATTGTTAGGCTGTATTAACCAGGTTAGCCAGAACCGGGAACACTTCCCATAACACCTGATGTGCTCGTTACATCATAAGAAGAAAAGCATCTAAGCTAATGTTAGTCTTTCTCTAGATTTACTGTAGTCTGCCTGATCCAGATCAGATGGTGGACCTGCGCCTAAACATGTCCACAATGCATGAAGTGTCTGCAGAATGTCTGAAGTGTCTGCAGAGACCATGTCAACTAGACTCTCTCCTTCCATTCTGTACAAATAAAAAACACATATGCACCCATACGTATCCAAACACACTTGCCAATTGGCTGAACATGTAATGCTTGCATACATGCCGTCACCATTTTCACATTCTCGCCTTTTTTGGGGTTTGCCCATCATGATAGTATAGTTGATGATGGTATAGTTTCAAAACTATTTCAAACATATTTAGAATATCATCAAAAAGTTGAGTCTAATCAAAAAGTAAAACTTGTATATTATATTCATTCATTACACACAGACATATTTCAAATGTTTATTTATTTTAATCTTGATGATTATAACAAAAAAAATCCCATATTCAATATCTCAGAAAATTATAATATTTTGAAACGGTTAAATATTGACGACACCTGGTGCCATACTCTAATCAGCTAGTTAACGCGAAACACCTGCAAAGGCCTTTAATGGTCTCTCAGTCTAGTTCTGTAGGCTACACAATCATGGGGAAGACTGCTGGCTTGACAGTTGTCCAAAAGACGACCACTGACACCTTGCACAAGGTAAGACACAAAAGGTCATTGCAAAAGAGGCACACTGCTCACAGAGCTCTGTGCCCAAGCACATTATTAGAGAGGCGGAGGGAAGAAAAAGATGTGGTGGAAAAAAAGTGTACAAGCTCTGGGGATAACCACACGCTGGAGAGGATTGGGAAGCAATACCCATTCAAAAATGTGGAGGAGATTCACAAAGAGTGGACTGCAGCTGGAGTCAGTGCTTCAAGAACCACTACACACAGTTGTATGAAAGACAAGGGTTTCAGCTTCGCATTCCTTATGTCAAGCCAGTCTTGAACAACAGACTGCGTCAGAAGCATCTCACCTACACTAAAGACAAAAATGACTGCTGAGTGGTCCAAAATTATGTTCTCTGATGAAAGTAAATTTTGCATTTCCTTTTGATCCCAGAGTCTGGAGGAAGAGAGAAGATGCACACAATCCATAGAAAAAGGCAACTATCAGAGCAACCTGGGCTCTCATAACAGCTAACCAGTGCCACAGACTGATCGACTCCATGCCACGCCGCATTGCTGCAGTAATTCAGGCAAAAGGAACCACAACTAAGAATTGAGTGCTGCACATGCTCATACTTTTCATGTTCATACTTTTTCAGTTGGCCATTATTTCTAAAAATCCTTTCTTTGTATTGGTCTTAAAGGGGGGGGTGAAATGCTGTTTCATGCATACTGATCTTTTTACACTGTTAAAGACATGGAATCCCATACTAAACATGGACAAAGTTTCAAAAGTTAAGGTGGACGTTTGATGGGAGTATTTCTTTGTCAAAAATACTACTTCCGGTTAGTCATAAGTTTCGGCAAGTTTTTTGCGATCATGCGTCCCCTTTGACGTTAATGGGGGCGGAATTTCCTTGTATGGGCCTTACGGACAATTCTACCGGAAGCGTGTGAGAGAGAGAGAGGGAGGGAGAGAGAGAGAGGGAGAGAGCGAAAGCAACAGGCTACGCCCATCAAAGCGCTCGTAGGCTGCGCTGCACAGGTAATGTGCACAATTAACAATGACATCAAAAAGTGCGTTTTTGGTTGCCAGACCAAGACAGTCCTGCACAGATTCCCCCAAAACCCCGCGGTAAGGCAACAGTGGATGTAATTTGCTTTTCCGGATCAGCAACTGAGTTGCGCGAATGTTTATATCTGTTCGCTGCATTTCGGTGCCGACTGTTTCATAAACAAGGCCCAGCTTGACGCCGGATTTTCCAATAGCCTAATGCTGAAGGATGGAGCAGTCCCAACGTTAGAACCGCGGGCGGTGAGTTAGACTGCTTCAAATGTCTGTGTCTATGCTCATCAAGTAGCCCAAACATGATCACGTATAGCTACTATATATATTACTATATATAGAAATTGATCAATGGAGCATGCGATGTGTAGTGCGTGTACATTTGTTTAGCTGGCCACTATATGTGTAACTTTATGTTTGTGTATTGTAAAAGCACTCCAAACAACAATACACAAAGAGGGGGGAAATATGTTGAACTAAATAAGCGCGCTTCTTCATTCAAATGCGCTACTATTCCGTGTCTTTCTATGTAAACACTAACTTAACCTGTCTACACAAACCACGCGTAAACACACAAACACACGTGCACAACTGCACTTCCCACATGTACACCTTCAAAGACAAAAATACGACGATATAATTCAAGTATAAATATGTAAATAACACAAGCCGCTAAGCATATTATATAGTTAGTGTATAACTTGTAACTTACCACATAGAGACGTCCTGCTCTAGTCGTTTTTGCTGCTGCTCCTGTTCAACTGCAGCCTCTGGGTCTGATTCCGGATCATAGATGTATGGCTGTATCTGATTAAAAGCCATATTTTTATTTTGAATAAAGTTTTTTTCCCGCTGTTAGGGATGACAGCTTTACGACGCACTCGACTCAACTCAACACAATAGCAGCGCGCTGCTGCACACGTCATTATTTAGCTCCGCTCACACGACACGCCCCCACCCGCTCGGCTTTTTTCGGAAAGACTCGGAACAGCGCATCTTTCTTATATAATTATTTAAAAAATAAAGACTTTTCGGAGATATGCAGGATGCAATGCTACTCTATAGGTACTCAAGATTGACATGACACTGACTGAAACTGAGTGTTTCACCCCCCCTTTAAGTAATATTCTAATTTTCTGAGATACTAAATTTGAGATTTGCCTTAGTTTTCAGTTATAATCGTCAAAATTAAAGGAAATAAACTTTTGAAATGTATAAGTCTGTGTGTAATAAATTAATATAATATATGCAAGGTTCACTTTTTTAATGGAATTAGTGAAATAAATACATTTTTTGATGAAATTCTATTTATATGACCAGCACCTGTATTTCTAATTTATCAACACTAGTATTAAAATATCATAATATTGATCATTAGTAACTCACTTTTTTATCTTTAATTTTGCGAAACTTTCCATTGCACTAAAGGTTCTGTATCGTGGAAAAAGGTTCTAAAAAAGGAAAACGTTTTTTTTTTTTTTAAATTGTTCTTTTAAGAGCTGGTCACGTGAAGGTTTTTTTTTTTTTTATGTCATTTTATGTCATTCTATGTCATCTCTGCAAAAACAAACAAACGACAAAAAAATCTTTGGGACCTTTATATCCATCCAAGAGTGTGATGAATCTTTCATCTCTACTTTTTCAGAGCTAGCTTAAATTTAATGATTTCATGTCACATTAAAAACCTTGCTTGGAATATTGCAAATGGAAGTGGTTTTGCGACAGTATGCCAAATGTAGCTTATTCCAACTAGGCCACAGATTTGACCTAGCTGCATAAGACATTGAGTCTATAGTTGGAATCTTAGCAGATGTGATCTCAAATGTACATCTGTGCAGAAAACCTAATTATACTAAAGATTTACAAACTGTCATTATTTTACAATTCAATCAAAGTTTCTCCCAACTTTTTTAACTCGAAATATGTCATATTTTGGAAGTAAAAAGGGTTGTGAACTGTGAATCTAAAATTGAAGCCACTAGCTCCAGTTGCAAGACTGCAATTGGAAAGTGTGCTTTTCTAAGTGGATGAGGAGATGTAGCTGGTGACTTTTTCAAAGTTCTGTGAGTTTCCTGAATCTGCACTTACCTGACATTTCAGTGCCAGCAAAAGAAATGCAACTACTGCACATTTCAGGCTAAATGTACAAGTGGAAGAGTGGAATCCTCAACTCAGCCCACACAAACCCAGGTGAGACCGCATCTGACAGCTGTGCCACTGCTGTGCTTTTCTTATCTTGTTATCATCTAATACGTCATTTTATCTCATAGAAAGAGAGTGGAACTGAGAAGATGATCTTATCAGTAGATTTCTACAATAACTTTTAATAAATTTGCTTCTCTTAGTTTGGAGTTGTATTTCAAACACCTCCCTTACAAAAAATTAGTTTATTCAAGTGTTCTATTAGTATACTTCTTTAGTTTTTTTATTTTATTCATTATCCTTTCTATTTTTTATGTACTTCTCAGAAATATAATTGATGTACTCATCTAAATACCCCCCCCCCCCCTCAGCGTTACAATACACCCTTTAAATGTCAGGTTTTAACAACGTTTTATTCAGTTAATCACTTTATATTTACTTTATATTTATTATATATTACATTGCTCATGCAAGTGGCAAAATATTTAAACTAGGCCTATGTTAAAATCAAAAAACGTTTTACATTAAAACTTACACTAAACAAAAAAAATCTAGTCTTTAATTTCTTTAATTTTTAAATCTTTTAAAAAATCCTGCAGGTCATAAAGAACTTTATTTCTTCACCTTCAAGAAAGGACGAGAGCTCTCCATTATGTGTCCCTACTTACCTAAATGTGTCTGTTTTCTTGCTTTACCCGAGGCAAAAAGTCATTGAAACAGATTAAACTTTAAATTAAATGAATCTGTGGTGAAATAACCAAATTTTCACTTCAATGCAGTTTATTTTTCTGAACAGTGTTCTATCACTTTAATTCAGCGCGTCCAGCACAAAATAGACTCGGTGTAGAAACGATCGACGCGCTGCTGCAGGCGCACCGCTCCTGGAAAGCACTGCGGGACCGCATCCGTGTGTAGTGAGAAAGCTGTAATCCGCTAACATTGGGACGTAGGCTATAACAGGCGATCTATTCGTGATCAAACTATTTGCGTTGCAGATCTGAGCAGTTCATAGGAGTCATTTGTTGGATTATTACACAATAATAGAAAGACGTGTTTTATTGCTATTATCTCATCACATTTGAAGCGCCGCTAATGTAAATCAGTAGAGGAACAATTTATATTTTATGCATTGGGAATTTGGGATAAACTAGCTGCCTGCTGGGGTGGCAATGGTCTTTCTGTTAGGGTGGCAGTTGAAACCCCGGTAGATCCGCCCGTCATATCTTCTTACATTTTCGTTCGACATGTTGAGGTGACGATGTACTGGGTGTCCGCTGTGACTCGATGCTTAACGTACGCATAATTACCTCTATGACCCCCAAAAAAAGAGATAACAAAAAAGAGAATTGTCTCGGGGGCCCCCTGGTGTTCAGGGCCCTGGGCTGCAGCCCATGTTGCCCATTAGGATAACGCGGCCCTGCCCAGCGCAATGCAATCCCAGGTGCGACACAAGCGTTTTCAGCTTGTTTTCAGCTAATCTGTTCCCTCATGGGCGTCTGGTCTGGAAACCAGATGTGTTCAGGAGCATTGTTGGTGCTATTTTGATGAACTGAAAACGACTGCACCATTGACCAACAAAAAAACTGGTCTAAAGTCAATAGCACATTACTAATGTGCCCTTTAAATAACAGAAAATAATATGCGCCTATAGGCTGCACAAGGCGTACACTCTGCTTATTACACACACAAAGGGACGCAAAGCAGATCAGTAAAATAGGGTCCTAAGTATATTTGGCCTATATTTGTACTCAATCAATTAAGTATTAAGCATTCTAAGTATACTTGGCTTTTAGTTATCTCTTATAGTACTCTGTTGATTTAGTAGCCAATTAAAATAGTTTTATGTATGTACTGTGTTACGACTTGTGACGTAATTATGTGTTGAATGGTGTGATGATGAATTCTCCCCTCCCTATTGTTCTCTCTCTCTATCTCTGTGTCATGCAGCACTCCAAACGACCCGCAGCTGATCCTAATTAGCTGGACCGTGGTGGATATAAGCAGCAGTGAGACAAGGCTCAGGAGGAGTCCCTTTTCCACTAACCCAGACGCAAAGTGGCTTTAGTTGCTATTTAGCAAATTGTGACTTGTGATGTGTGTATTGTGACTCTGTGGAGTGAACACAAAGATATGGCCGCTTCGACTTGGTGTGAGATCAGAAGTTGTATAACCGTGTAGGGAGGTGGGCGCCAATTAATTTGGGTTTACCCACTCCTAAGTTTTCTCCTGTTTATATTTAGTTAGGGAGAGAGGTAAGAGTATTGTTCTTTTTTTTAACTTTCTTTTGATAGGGAATTTAGTTTACTTAATACCCTTTAGTAAGAGATTGTTTTGTTTGTTATTTTGGCCTTGCCCTCTCCTGATGATTTGGTTATTTAATTCTGTTGTTTGTTTTTGTTCTTTATGTTGATATTGGATTTATGTTAACCCCTTTAATAAAACACTGGTTAACTAGATTCTTGTTCTAATCTTTTGTATGAGTGGTAGTAAAAAGCTTGGGGAACCTTTTTACAAGAAACCTCAAGTGTAATGAGAGGAAAAGATCTGGGATAGTGGACGAGGAGACTCCTCAACGTTTATTTATTTATTCAATTATTTGTAACTTCTAATAATTCTTTTGTTACTCCCTCCATAAACCCTTAGACGAAGGCTGGGACGTAACAACTGTCTCATAAACTTCCATTGTTTGATTTTTTTTTTTTTTTTTGATTTTTAAAGAAAACAGATGCCCCTAATTCTGAGTATGTGATTTTTTTTTTTGTGTAGTTCACAGGGAGTGTACATAGGAAATTACTTCAAATCTACTTAAAGTACAGATAAAGTTATATTTCAAGTATAAAAGTGAAAAAATAAGTGCAAAAAGAATATATAAACAGTATAAATATGATGTTAAGTCCACTTAAAGGAAACTTACACATAGCTTATAAGTATAAAACTAATAAACTAGTATTAACTGAGAGTATACTTTCATAAACTAAAAAATGTGTCACGAGTATTTAACTAGTAAATTATCAGTATATCTATAAGTTCACTTGTAGTATAAGCAGTACAAAAAAAAACGTAGTTGTTTAGTTAAATCGAGTCCATCAAGGTCATTACCTTTTCATGGTTTCGAAGTTTAATTTGGTAACATTAGGCAGTTTTTATTTATATGCTGTTAAATGTTTAATGATCCCTTTAGCTTAGTTATGTGTAAGTAATGGTGTTCCCCTGTGCCAGATCCTCCTGGTTCCCTTTGGTCTCTGGCTTTGCAGCTACCTTCAGAACTCCCACCCTTCCTCCTCTGTTGAATGTATTTTTATTTATTTTTTTATGGCACCTTCCAGGTGGGGGGTGTAATATAAGGGTTTCGTTTGGTTTTACCTATTCCTGTTTGCCTAGATTGCCTAGGTTAGATTACTGTAATGCTCTACTGGGTGGTTGCCCTGCATGCTTAATAAACAAACTCAAGCTGGTTAGAAACGCAGCTGCTAGAGCTCTTACTAGAATCAGGAAGTATGACCATATTAGCCCAGTTCTGTCTGGCTCCATATTAAACATTGTATACATTTTATAATCTTACTAATTACTTACAAAGCACTAAATGGTTTAGCTCCCCATTACTTGAGTGAGCTCTTAGCACATTATAGTCTCTCGTCTATTGTGATCTCTAAACTCTGGCCAGTTGATAATACCTAGAATGTCAAAATGAACTTCAGACGGTCGATTCTTTTCCTATTTAACGCCTACATTTTGGAAGTCTTCCTAGCATTGTTCGGGAAGCAGACACACTCTGTTAGTTTAAATCTAGACTAAAAACACATCTCTTTAAGCTGCCATATACATAACGACATACGTTCAATAAAATCCCTTCAATGGACACCACATTACACTTTTGATTTTTAAACTTTCAGCAATACTAAGACTTCAATTCCACAGAAAGATATATTAAGAAGAAAGAAAGTTATTAACACTTACGAAACTCTCAGAAGTTTTCTCATTTGTGCTGCATGTGACATTCTAATCCCAGTTTAATGCACTGAAAAATAGCCCTAAATATCAAACATCTGTCACAGCACTGGCATTTGCAACAGCCCTGACAATTCCTTAGAGAGCTCAAAGCCTTTGGGAATTTCTGCCTGCTGTGATGGTTCGGTTCTGAAGGAAGAAGCACAGATTGCCTGTGAGATTTTGCTGTCTTTCATGTCAGGCCATGTGGTGCACTTCTGATGACATTTAGCACTGTTTGCACTCTCATTCTCATCAGAGCAAATGTCAAAGATGACAACACGCGACAGCACTTTTGTCTGTCCAAAGATATTTTTCTGCTCAAGAATAAAAAGCACACTCCAGAGGCCCGAATTATGTGAAATAAATGACACTATGTGCTAATTGAATTACAGAAAGGTTGGTGTGACCATGATCAAAAGTGAAACAAACACACTTACCACCTTTTTTTGCTGAGAGTGATTTAAAATATCTGCATTCGCTAGTGGCTGAAGAGGGTTTACTAAGGTGTAAAATATATATCCAGTTTCGCATTGGTTCCATTCTTGTACATGTTGACATGAGCTGCATCCGAAAAGCAGCTGACTTGTTGCCTTGCTGCCTTATGACTTTGCAGGCGGCACAAAACTGATTTCAGACTGAATTATGAGCCAGTGTAACAGTTTAATAATCTTCAGCAAAATCGAGCAAACGTTGGTGAAAATTAAATATTGAAATACTACAGTGGAAATGTTTGCTGGAAATAACAAATTGGTCAAAAACATACCTTTACACACAAACTGACCATCAGCAACCGCAACTTTCTACACTAATATAAGGCTGCTTTCACATCTCTAGTTTGGTTCATTTGGTCCGAACCAAGGGCAAACAAATATACATTGTTGCATTTTTCAGCTTTTTTGGTTCCTTTTCACACCACACTGATTGCTTTGGTCCAAACCAGTTGAAACGAACCAAAACACAGGCACGTGACTACAGCCACATCACTCATTGGCCATGGCGTATTTCCTAAACTGCTTTTCGATTGGTCAGAAATTACGTGTGGGAAAATTCCAACAGAAGAGGCAAAGCCAGCAAACTATAATAACACTATGAAGAGACGACTGCGCGGGCTACTTATGTCCCTGGCCATAATCTACTACACTGTGTGTATTTACCACAGTATGCAAACAATACATTTCTATAATGAAGCGCGGATGCGACGTGAAAACAACGTCTAATGCACTGCAGACGGCGAGCGCACATCGCTCGTCACTTCAAGCGGAGGCGTGCATTAATTATTAACTCTTGACATGCTCATCTTCCGAAAATATTTCCAACGATCTATCAGGTAATAATATCATGCACACAATGTCAGCACAGCTAACTACGGCAGCTGGTTTAGTCCAAAAATGATCAGTACTTTTGCAGTTGGTTCTGTTCGAGGTCGGATCACGTTCTCACCACAAACGATCCGCTCCAGAGTTCGTTTGAAATCGTACCGAGACCAGCTCTTCAAGGAGGTCTCGGTACGATTGTTTGGTCCGCTTTTGGTGCGCACCCGAGTGCGATTGCTGCTTTCAGACCTGACCAAACGAACCGCACCAAAGAGGGAAACCAACTCTAGTACGATTCAACCGAACTAAATGAGGCAGGTGTGAAAGTACCCTTAGTCTCTCTGTTTTAGTCAGCCGGATCCAGGCCATATCCAGATCAGATGTGAACCTGGGTATAGACACAACCACAAGGCAGTCCTGGTCTCATTGGCAAAATGTACCTGTGGCAATGTTTTTGCAAACCACAAAATACGTACCGATATGTACTGATGCACCAATGATACTGACACCAGCTAGATATTCTAGCAACTTCAGCACCAGATATATAGTCATATATAAAGTCTCTTTCTAAAAGACTGCTAAATCTGTCTAAAATCGCTGTGGTGACATTTGTCTGTCTAAAAACAACAATAAAACGATGCATTGTCCGGCAGAAAACATAATATCATTTTACATTTTAAAATGTACAACATTACATTAACATTCTTTTTATTTGCAAAATGTAGTTTTGTGTTTGTTTCTGATTTCCTGAACAATTTGGTTTCATTGTAATGAGGTAAATGATTTTTGTCTTGAGCTGACCAGCCAACTATTGCAACGTTAGTATTTGTTTTGTTTATTTTCTAAAATATACTTTTAATTACAGATAAGTACAAAGATTAAACTGTAAAAATAGATGCTTATAAGACAGTGTTCGTCTGAAACTGCTGAGGCTGTGAAGGGTTTGGATTATATTACCCACCAGGTACATAGTACTCAGTGAGTTTTCATTCTTAAAAAGAAAACAAATCATTGATCATCATTTGTCTGCATGTTTTTTGTGAAACATGAATTAATCTGTTTTCCTTTCAGATCAGCTGCTATAGAAGGTATATTATATAGAGGTATATTATAGTCAAACATGGATGCAAAACTGTTAATTGTTTTTTTCCTTTCACAGATCCTGTGATAAAGAAGTCTTCAACATTACAGTGTCTGAACTGCAACGCAAGTCGTACTCAAAGAAGTGACAGTCCACTTGAAGAGGAAGTGGCCTTTAAACTCGTCTGTTTCTTTGTGCGGTTCAGCCTTTTGCAGGCTTGATTGGAAAGAAAAATTGCATTCACTTCTGCACTCCCAGGTGAAAAAGAAATACTATTAAATGTATTGCAAATGTACTTGAGTGTGTATTTAGTAGAATACAATTATAATATAAACATACTACTTGAATTTCAAAAGCATTTTAATAGTAGGTCTTTTTCACCTGGGCTTTTATTCATTGATGTCATATTCAGAGTGTGTTTTCAGTAATGGGTAACTTAAATCTTCTACAAGTGGATAAAAATGAATCCGTCATAGCATTTCACTGATCTTTCATTTATAATAATATATTTGTCAAGAGATTATTTATGCTGTTTTTTTATTGTACTCAATGAAGTTATTTTGTAATGTATGATATAGTACATTAAAGTTTTCTATATTTCAAAGTGTGTAAGTGTCTTAAAGGGCACCTATTGTGCACCTCTTTATGAGATGTAATATGTAATATTACATGTTATAAGATGTAGTAAGTCTCAGGTGTTGCCAGATTGTGTCTGTGAAGTTTCAAATCACAATTACTGACAGACCATTTAATATACCATTTTGAAAATGAAATATAAATATAAGTATATAAATATATTTTTGCACTTTTTATAAAATGTTGAACTTTATAATATATTAGTAGTGTAATAATAATGCATTTCTAATGAACTTATATGTTACTGAAATGTTCTTGAAGCACATTAAAATGTATAAATACACATATATTTTAAATTAATTTTAAAGAAATACATTTAAATTGCACTAAATGTACTTAAAGTTATTCCATTTTAGCACAATTGAATATTGTTATTTATTTTATTTAACCTTTATTTAACCAGGTTAGTCTCATTGAGATATAAAATCTCTTTTTCAAGAGAGACCTGGCCAAGATAGCAGTACAAATTAAATCACACAATCACAAAAACACACACAAACAAAGGCAAAGACAAGTCAAGTGCATTTCTTAATTAATGAAAATGACATTAATTAAAACATGTGCATGTGTGGATGGAGTCATGTTCTATAGATTTAACATAACCTTTAAACTCATTTAAGGAAATTAGTCTCTGTAGGTAAGTGTTTTCTGTAGGTCATTCCAATTTGAAGATGCAACAAACATGAACGTTTTTTTGAACATCTCGGTCCTGGCTTTAGGTACATTCAATGAAATCATTTTCTGGGACCGTAAACCATAAGTACTCTGTGTAAAAGAAAATAAATCAGATATGTAACTTGGTAGCCTGCCTATGATACCCTTATATATAAAGATATAAAGGTGAGTAAGCCGGCGATTTGACAAAGAGGGCAAATTCACTGTGGAGTAAAGTGGACAGTGATGACTGAGGGGTCTACAATTCGAAATAAAACTTAAAGCTCCATGAAACACAGAGTCCAACATCTTAAGACACTTTGATGGAGCATTCATATACAACAGATCACCATAATCAATCATAGATAGAAATGTGGTATCGACTAGCCTTTTTCTGGCAGAAAAAGTAAAACAAGATTTGTTTCTAAAGAAAAAACCTAGTTTCAATTTCAACTTTTTCACTATTCTGTAAATGAAGCTTAAAAGAAAGGTCATCATGAATTAAAAAATCCTAAATATTTATAAGATGAAACTACCTCAAGTTTATTACCCTGATCAGTAACAATATTCAGGTCTGACTCATTTTCAAATTTCCTTGCGTTTGAAAAGACCATTACTTTGGTCTTCTCTGCATTAAGCACAAGCTTTAATTGATAAAGCTGAGCTTGCACTCTATTGAAAGCAGTTTGCAAGCATTCATACGCCTTCTTAATGGTAGTTGCACAACAATAAATAACTGTATCATCTGCATAAAATGGAAAAATGCATGTTGGACATTTTCCCCTATACAGTTTATATAAATGGTGAATAAAAGTGGCCCAAGAATGGAGCCCTGTGGGACCCCTTTACAGATTGATCAACTTGCGTAGCTTGAGTCCTGTCAGCGAGGTAGTTGATAAACCAGCCCACAGAGTGCTGAGACCATAGATATCCATAATAAAGGCTAGATGTCTTACGGCGGAGTCACCGTCGTCATCACCGGCGGCCATCTTGTCACAGGCAAGCTTTCTGTCGGGCTCTGTGGAACCTGATGTAAGGTGATTGATCTGTACGAACATAAATACTCTTATCTCGCTGAAATCTTGACGGATTTACAAATGGTTTGGTTTCTTACAAACGTTATTAACATGGCTACAAATCTGGATGCTTTAACACATTGAAATTGCAGCTTTTCGTTTCGATAAACGACTTAATCATGCAGCTTGTGTATCATGGCTAACTTACATGCACGTTATCAAGGCTGAGAACACAATCGAGCTGTTCAATTATATAGGTTTTATTGGGTGCGTTTACATGGACACCAGTAAGCTGATAACTCCAAAAAAATCAGCTTATTGAAATAACCAGTTTTCCCCGTTTACATGCAAACCAGTAAACGGACAACACAGGTAAACCGCGTTTACATGACTATTTATAAACCGGGTTATTTCCCTGTAGTGCCGTCAAAAATAATAATGTCCGTATATCTGACTGAGTTTTTCAAATGTTACATCAGTTGTGGTGTTAAAGCGTGCACAGTGTCAGCGGGAGATTTACGGCTCATATTATCCCTCGTGCTGTTATGCAGCGTTTAGACTGAACCTCTTCTACTTCTGCTGCAGAAAAGAGAACACCTCTTTACAATTTTCTGGGTCTTAAATGATTCTGCGTTTGTGATTTATGTCCTTATTTCATGCAAAACGCTCGCTCACTCTGTCTGGATGCGTTTAAATCTGATGAGTTTGCGTTTTTGTCCCCTATCACACATGCACACTTCAATAAGCCGACAGAAAGCAGGTTAATGTGTTTACATGCAGTGCGAAATCGAGGTAAGAGGCAAAAAACTCCCTGTGTCAACCGGTTTATGCTTACGCCGTTTATGATATTACTCCGATAAAAGAAAACGGGTTACCGCGTTTATATGACAATGTTCATTGTCGGCTTATTGGACATAATCGGTCCAATATATATTTTTTATATATAAAAAAATATATATTGATTTAACATAAATACCTTGTGTGTATGTATATTCATTGCACCTATCTTTTCTGTTCAATGTTACTTTCATATTGAAGTCCATGGTTATAATTATTCATAAGTATGTAGTGTCATAACTACATCTCTGACATTTATAACAAACGAAACTGTTTGAAAATCGGTTGAAAATTGAGCAAGTTATGGTTATTTAAAAGTACATGCATCATTACAACACACTGTTACGAGTGAGCGAGCTGCCTGTGACAAGATGGCCGCAAGTTGCGGACGGCGACCTCCATTGGCCAACAGCGCGCACGAGACATCTAGCCTTTATTATGGATATCTATGGCTGAGACATGCCTATACTGATCAGTCTCTGAACTAGTATGCTATGGTCTACTGTGTCAAAAGCCTTGGACAAATCAATAAACAGAGACACACAGTGTTTCTTTTCATCCAGCGCTTTGACTATATCATTAATTACTTTTATAGCAGCAGTTGGTAGTGCTGTGTTTTTGTCCCTAAAACCAGATTGATACTTAGATAAAATTGACTGAGCATTTAAATACTCCTTCACCTGTTCACCAACCAAAGATTCCAATACTTTGGCCAACGCTGAGAGTTTGGAAATGGGTCTGTAATTATCTGGCAAGGCAGGGTCACCTCCTTTCAAAAGTGGTTAAACATATGCAGACTTCCAAACCATTGGAATTTTGTTTGTGACTTAGTGAAAGATCAAAGAGAAGAGTCAGAGGTTCAGCTAGGATATCTGCAGCTAATTTTAAAAAGAAAGGCTCTAAGTGATATGGGCCAGTAGGTTTTCGAGGATTTAATTGTTTCAGGGCTTTATGAACATCAGCAACAGAGAAAAGGTTAAAATTAAAAGTTTTGGCAGTAATAAAAGTATCATTTATCGACTCCGACACTAGAGGGGCAACAGAATTAAACAAACACCCAGACGATACAAAATGCTCATTAAAACAATTTAACAGTTCTACTTTGTCAGATATAGACACACCACTCTTAACTATAGATGATGGTAAACCTGTTGGTTTAGTCGATGTAGATAACGACTTAACAGTTTTCCAAAACTTTTTTGGGTCATTTAGATTCTCTGTGGTTTCAGATAAATAAAATTCAGCCTTAGCTTTTTCGTAAATCTGTTTCGCAACCGTCTGAAAACAAACCAATCAGCATCAGTATCTGATCTCCTTGCTTTTGCCCAGGCTACATTTTGTCTCGTGGAGCAAATTAGAAATCTCGGAAGTAAACCAGGGATTATCCCTACCCTTAATTCTAAATGTACGAAAAGGTGCATGTCTGTTCAGAATATCAAGAAAACTGTTTTGAAAATAAGTCAGGGCTAATTCCACATCATTAGTCAAGGCAATTCTATCAAGTTGCACTTTATTTATCCTCAGAGAGGAAATTTAGTGTGCAGCAGGATATCTAGAAAACAAAAAGAGGGGATAAAAGCACCACCAGATGCCAACAACATTATACACAACACGGGATACACATCAACACAACACTACTCCAGTCAAAATAAAACAAATCATATAAAAAACCCTGCTCAACAAACATTTTCATATTTCGCCTTTCAACAATACGAGGTGCAGACCTGGGCACCTTGGTATCTCTAATAGCAGCAATCACACAGTGATCACTCACATCATTAGCAAAAACACCTATTTCAGAAAACTTAAAAGGGGCATTTGACAGAATTAAATCAATGAGTGATGATTTCTTCGGACATTTAGGGTTTGGCCGTGTAGGAGTGTTTATTAATTGAGTCAAATTTAAACTGCTACACTGCTCTTTAAAAGCATCTGATATTGGCTTTAACCAGTCCCAGTTCAGATCACCAACAACAATAGTATCATTACAAATTACTTGACTCAGCAAATTTGATAATGTAAATGAAGAATCATTTGATGCAGAAGGAGTTCTATAACAACCAACCAACCTAATGTTAAGTTCTTTTGAGACTTCAAGGTTTAAGGCCAAAAACTCAAATTGTTTACACACTGATTTTGAAAGCACTAAACTCGACTTGAACAAGTCCTGTTAATTCCTGTGGCTAGTTGCTGGTCATGGCTAGTAACAGAGTCTAAGTTTAAAACAAGTGGAAACTAGCTGTTTAGTAGTGGAGTGTGGATTAGGCTACAGGTAAAAAAGTTAGAATAAGAGTCCAAGTAGTGTAGGCAAAGCACAAAATGGCTACTTGTCCACAGCTAACTAAGCTATGCAAAAGACGCCAGCAAATCCAGTTTGAAATCAGTCACCAATAAAACACAGTATTGTGCCTCAATGTCAATCAAGGATTTCTTATCACCTAGGATTTCAGGGTATCACCCATTCAAGGCAAAAAACACACAGGTGTAATAGTGATGTACCTCTTGCTGTTCTAATGCAATGATGCAAACTGTGAGTCAGTCGTGCTGAGATCCAACGGCCCAAAATACCAGAAAAAGGCGAGGAAACTCCATGCAGTTATCCACTCAGTATGCTTTAGAAGTCCATAAGTTGTAATTCTCAGGGTAAAAATTATATTTAAAAGAGAAGCCTTTTCCAAACAAGAAACAAACAATACAGGACCGACATAGTTTCTGCCATCTTGGATTAGGGGCGGGGAATATTAAAATATATTGCAAATAGCTTAAAATGATTGAGTCAAGAGCACTTGCAATATACTTAAAGTTTTTAGTATATTTAATATAATTTAAATATATTAAGTATGTCCAAAAAAGCACAATTTAAATATATTTCCTCTATGACTGAAAAAGTGGAAATGGCGGCAGCGACTGTTTCATAATGAAAGTCCCGCTGCTTGCGTCCATCTTTTTAACTCTTACCCCGCCAGTGTTTAAAGGGGGGGTGAAACACTCAGTTTCAGTCAATCTCATGTCAATCTTGAGTACCTATAGAGTAGTATTGCATCCTTCATATCTCCGAAAAGTCTTTCGTTTTATTATATTTGTAAAAGAAATATGGGCTGTACCGAGTCTTTCCGGAAAAAACGAGCACCTGGAGGCGTATCGTGTGGGCGGAGCTAAAGAATGACAAATGCGCAAAGCGGTGACGTCCTCAAGCGTGGAGAAACCCATGGCTATCGATCTCAGCTAATAGATATGATCCAGAATCTAATTCAGAGGCTGAAATAGAAACAGCAACAGCAGGACGTCCGTCTCTGTGGTATGGACTGTATTTAGTGGCCTGTCAACATGACATGATTCGGTTTATGGACTATTGTATGCGACCAAACCTTAGTAGCAAGCAAAACGGTTTTGCACGTCAGACTAGTGTAACGTTATAAGTTACATAGAACAGCAATGAAGTAACCGTTAGCGCATTTGAATGACGAAGCACGCGATCGTGTCGTTTACTGATGTTTACTCACGCGACGATAAGCCGACAGCACAGACATTTGAAGCAGTTTTACTCACCGGCTGCTTCCAAAGCAGGACCGAACCTTTATCGCTGGGACCGCTCTGTCAAAATCACACTTCTTGGAGTGTGGAGATCCACTTTGCGATGCGACTGAAGCATTTCTGCGTTCAAATCGGTTCAAATGCAGAGCTGCCTTCCCGGAATGCTGTGCTGAAGCGTTGAAGTCGCCTTAATGTCAAAGTGGAGGAATGAAGTGGAGCGCGGCGCGGACTATAACCGACATTAGTGTTCACGGACGACTGGATCTGCAGCTGAGAGTGTTTATGGGCGTGCATTTCCTCTCTCGCGCTAGTGACGCGCGCGCGCACCCTACCAGGAGAAGAGCCCGTACGGCCCATACAAGGACCTTCCGTTCTATTAACGTCAAGTAGACCCATACTCGAAAAAAACTCGCCGAAACTTGTGAGAAACCGGAAGGAGTATTTTTAACACAGAAATACTCCATCAAACGTCCAACATTAGTTTTTGAAACTTTGTCTATGTTTAGGATGGGAATCCAAGTCTTTAACAGTGTAAAAAGCTCAGTATGCATGAAACAGCATTTCAACCCCCCCCCCCCCCCCCCTTTAAAAAAAAATTGCCAGCCATCACCAAGGTTTTTGAAAATATTCACAAAATTAAATAGCCCATAGAATATTTTGTTTTATGAATAAAGAGATGACCCTCTTATTTTAAACTAAACAAAAAAAACATTTTATTCTAGCTTAATGCATTCCTTTTTTATCAACACTTGAATATGGGTAAGATTCATAAAAAAGCAACATGTTGAACAAAAAGCTGAGAAAATAAAAATTTTGCGAGTTCATCAACACCCCTAATACTTTCACAGTCCTGTCGCTCATCTTGGGTCTACATTTCATTCAGAAACATTAGATAGTTTTGAGTTATATGATGTTTAATGTTGATGATCACGTTATTTTTCATATGCATCTGCTTCCATATGATTGCTTGTTTTACTGCGTCTTCCTCCCGTGTGTTTTGATCAGGAGAGTCTGTACTCATTCAGAAGATGTGTAATAGCGCCCCCAAGCATATAAGAGTGAAAACACAGAAACTCTGAAAATAACATGTTTGCTTGGGAAAGAGTTAAAGGTGCACTATGTAGTATTTTTGCAGTAAAATATCAAAAAAACCACTAGGCTGAGTAGCTACAATATCCCAAATGTTACCAACTATTTGTAAATTGTGAGAAAATTGCTATTTTAACTAAGGACAGGGACGTTTCAGCATAGCATCTGAGGAAGTTGCCTGTCAATCACGTCATATCTGCGCTACCCTCAGTTTCGGGTTTTATTTGGCAGGAGAGCTTTACTCTTAGCAGTGTGAACAAGTGAATGCACAGAGTAACGTCATAACATCATTTTCAACACACTTAAATGTATCTAATATGATAAACAGAGCTGCATTAACTCATAATCATGACCAGAAGAGCGGATCAGTGCAGGCGCCCGGAGAATGTGTCCCGTCCCGTCATAATAAAAGTCCCAGTGCTCGTGAGCCGTGTGCTTGTGTAACAATCGCTCCAGTGGCTGTGCTCAGCTCCTCAACACTCGATCCTGCTCTGCTTCACTACAGTAACGTTAATAACCGCATCCATCAACATGATTTCTGCCCGTGTCCTATTTTCCACCGGCTGTGAGGGGAAGACCACATGTCCCAAGATGCTGCGCTCACACTTGGCGCCATCAAACTACGCCTTTGTTTTGAATAGGCGCCCTCCAGTGGACGGAAAGTTGCATAGTGCACCTTTAACAATCTCTCCAATGTTGCCTTATAACCCCCACTGTGCAATAAAAGGAATGATAAACATGTCTCTAATAAAGAAAGGTATGCCGTATACAACTGTACACCACACTTAAAAAAAAATAAACTAGATGTACTGTGCAGTCTGCAGTTAGTGGACATCTGGGTTGGTCCAGGAACTGTTGTAATTGACTTCACCACAGCCTGAAGACTAATGAGGGATTCCTGCAGCATCTCTCAGATGTTCTTCAGTACAGAAATAGAAGTAGTAAAAATACCACAGCAGGATCATGTCAGCTGCACCTGGTCCTGAACTTTCTCAGACCCACACAATTAACATCAGCAGCTGGAGCACGGAGGTAAGACTTGCCAGATCTTCTAATTGTGATAATTGAACTACATCTAATTTGGTTCTTGATTAAAATATCTGGATTAGGTTGTCTGAGATTATTGTAAATTCTTGTGTTCCTTGAGAAGGATTATACTCGATATCCGAAACCACGATCAGCAATGCAGCGATTGGCTGGCTTCAAGACAGCAACGTAGTGACATCATATAATTAAAAAAGACACCTGACAGAAGGAAAAAAAACTTGATTTCTGGATCTTTATAAGGAAACAGCCAAGCGACCAAAATGACACAAAAGTTATAACAGATAAATGAAATGTGCACTATTTATTTATTTATTTATTTATTTATTTACATGAGTCCCAATCATTTTTTACCTGATTTTTAATCATTTCTAGTATTTGTACAGGCTTTACATTTTTATTTAAATGTCGTAATTAGCAATTCATTTAATTTTACCATTAAAACAGATTTCTTTTGTGGCATCATTAATTAAAGATTTCGTAAGGATCAAGATCAATTTATCTGTCGCACGGCATAGACTAACTGTACATCGTATGTAAGACTACAATAATATTAATAATTATTCCCTCATGAATAAATCTTGTAAAAAGTAAAACTGGCTGTGTATAATATTATGATAGACTACACAACCTTAAAATATTATTTCAAATTTATTTTAAAATCATTATTATTGTCCCTGGTTCGAGTAACAGGATGTAGAATATGGTCGTGAAGAATATGACATTAATATCCTAGTAATATGCATGAAAATAAGCAGTAAGAATTGGACCCTAAAGTGTTACCTAAATATATTAATAGAGATTATTTCTTACTGTTTTTTGAAAGCCAGATAAATATATTAATCTAAATTATTGAGTTATTTTCACAACTGGTTGTCAATCACAAGGACAATGGGGAAGATGATGATTCAAACTGTCTTTAATAAACCCATACGTAACTCCATATACAGGCAAATGAAGAAGCACAACTATACATTGACAATACACCCGACAAACAGAGAATGAAACAGAAGAACATATATCTGGTGTTGGGGGTGCAGGTGATGGACCAGGGAGGATTCTGGGTAATGTAGTGCTGAAGGTGACCAATGATCGTGACAGTTATGGCCTATGGAATTGTTCGCAACTTTACTGAAACTGTAAATTTTTTGGGACATTTGCCTACATTTGTTAAGAGCGCTATCTCTGAATAATGTTTAAAGTGCAATTGATTCTACTTTCAAAACTAAAGTTATGGGACATAAGTGTGTGAATAATGTGTGCTGATTTATTTCTAAATCTTGAAATACACTGTCTGTGTATGTCTTGCTAGAAATCAGAAAAAAAAATAAGGCCGCAGGAAAAGTCTTTTGCCTCTATATCTTCAGCCTTTCTTTTCCCAGGAGGCATTTCTGCGCTCTGATGCCGAGACGGATAGTTGGAGGCTTTCCAGCGCTGTGCCTCTCTAGGCATCTGCAGCTCAATCCAACCTGTCGTGATTAATAGCGGTCGCGGTCGAACTAATGACATTGTAGTCTCCAACAGTGTTACCGTGATCTCTAAATGCAAATCTGTTCGCAGCTCAAATGAGGCAGCACACATGCACATCCCGGGATTAATTGTCTAATCACTTTGAGAGGTTTCTTACAATCTTAGGGAATCCATTGAGAGACGAGCTGTTAATACAGAAACGCTGAACATCTCAGCTGCGGATGATATTTGGGTTGGAAAGCAATTCAGTCAATTAATATGATTTAGTAAACTCCTACTCTGAGTTGCACATATGTATTAGTGGAGTGATTAAGTGTTGTTTATAGCAGATGTAGAGTCAGCTAATTACAGTAACACTGCTCATTCCATGCTGTTTACCAGACACATTTGAGGAGACAAGTAATAATTACAAAGATGCCGCACTATCATCGGCTGATAGTTTAAAGAAAAACGGCCGGCACACACATCCTGATTTCTGTTTGGTATTTCATGACTGTCAACAGAGTTTAAATCTGAAGCTAATGTTCAGAGAAGAAATCAGCGGATGATAAAAATAGCTTGGTGATAATTACAGAGGCATAACTAATATGCTAATTTATTATTTCAATAATCATCCTCATGGATGGAGATCCGAATAGTCAGAGCAGAGATGAGTGACTGAATCCAAAGGACAAGAGGTTCTTGAATTGATTGAGATCAGCGTAGAGGTCAGTATAGAGGGCCTTTCACACACGCAGTTTAGTCTGAAACAGAGCTTAACTGGCAGCAGTGTGTGTTTAAACTGCTGCTGCAAAACTGTGCTGCTTAAAACACTTCAATGGCTCCGCTTTTATGGTGTCAATGTAGCGAGTGCATTTTACTCTTTAAATGCTCTTCTTACTTAGTCATTTTGCCTTATTTCAAGTCTAAATATCAAAAAATTCTTAAATCAAGATGCATTTACTAGACAAGTAAAATTACATAAGATATGTAACAATCACTGGGTACAATCACAGGACTATTACAATCAATAATAAGAAATCAATAACATGATATCTAAACAAATAACAGACCCTGAATATGATCAGTTAATCAAACACTACATGATGATAATCTCTTTATCACCATCAAATGGTTGACATCATCTGAAAATGTTCTTGCAGTTTTCATCATAACAAGAAGTTACAGCAGCAAGAGATAAACTAATGTTAAAAAGTCAAGAGCCAAACTGCCCAACTAAAGCAAACACTGATAACCATAACGGTGACTTCAAGCAAAACATGTCCAACAAAAAAAATCATGTCTAAAACTCTCAATAAGAACTTCTGTAGACAAATGACAGAAATAAAGTAAATCCGGTTAGTAATAAGTGAAGATTATTGGGGAAGGGGGTGTTTATTCTAACAAAACGTCAATGTCTACCCAACGTTGCAGCTTGACATCAAACTTATCAACAAGAAAAAATACTAAATAAGAAGAGCATTTTTGCTGTGAGCTGTCACATGTCTATCTGTCTGTTGCCATCACCATCTCTCACTAGTTTAGTTTAGCCCTGTTGTGTTAATTAGTCATCATCTCTATCACCTGTCCCCCTCGTTATGTTCATCATCTGTGTCCCTGCGTCCCAATTCGCATACTATCCATCCTAAATAGTATTCGAAAATAGAATTAGTATGTCCCAAATCGTAGTATGTTGAAAAGAGTATTCCAAAGATTCCTGGATGGTTTAGATAAAGGGGTTTGAGTGACCCTATCAATATTTTACCTGACAAAAAAATATTTATTCAGTGTTGTCCACATTATATTTCACATGCAGCAGCATTGTGAACTTTTGTAATGACACGTTTGGCCATTAACTTTTAAATGCATCATTATATTTAAACTGCAAACACAGGAGGAGAGTCTCTGCATTAAAGACCCACACATGGCAGATCAACGAGCGGCTACATTTCTCTCCGATACGGTAAGAGATTAAACTGAATGTGGAGGATTTGAACTGTGACGAATCTGACGATGATTGACAGGGCAGATAAACGGTGACGGGATGCACGTAACTAAGCGACAGAGTCCGTTAAAGATGGCAAAGTAGTCCCGAAGCTTGCATACTTTTCTGCTACACACTCAAAAGTATATACTTTTTCTTCACAAAAAGAGTACATACTTTTAGGACGTAGTATAAGTAGGCGAATTGGGACGCAGCATGTGTGTATTTAGTTCCTCTGTGTTCACTCTCCCTGCGTCCCAATTCGCATACTATCCATCCTAAATAGTATTCGAAAAAAGAATTAGTATGTCCCAAATCGTAGTATGTTGAAAAGAGCATTCCAAAGATTCCTGGATGGTTTAATATTTCCGGTCCGAATTCGAAGTATGGATCGATGGGCACTCTAACGGCTGATATTGCCCACAACCCATTGCAAGTTGGACGAGGATTCGATTAGAACTACAAACGCGGATAAAAAGCGTTAAAAAACTACAAACATCATGGATGTGCGAGTTCGACGGTTAAGTAGAGAAGTTTAGATAAAGGGGTTTGAGTGACCAACTATCAATATTTAACCTGACAATAATATATTTATTCAGTGTTGTCCACATTACATTTCACCTGCAGCAGCATTGTGAAATGTTTTAATGACACGTTTGGCCATTAACTTTTAAATGCGTCATTATATTTAAACTGCAAACACACGAGGAGAGTCTCTGACCCACAAAGACCCACACATGGCAGATCAACGAGCGGCTACATTTCTCTCCGATACGGTAAGAGATTAATCTGAATGTGGAGGATTTGAACTGTGACGAATCTGACGATGATTGACAGGGCAGATAAATGGTGATGGGATGCACGTAACTAAGCGACAGAGTCCGTTAAAGATGGCGAAGTAGTATGTCCCGAAGCTTGCATACTTTTCTGCTACACACTCAAAAGTATATACTTTTTCTTCACAAAAAGAGTACATACTTTTAGGACGTAGTATAAGTAGGCGAATTGGGACGCAGCATCTGCGCGGTCCGTCGTCGTCAGTACACCCGTCTCTGTACCTGTCCTGACTGAAGTCAATGTTACAATGTTTCTGACATGAGCGATGTGTGATCAACTCTTATTGTGTGCTGAGTAGTCCCATTAAACCGCCACCTAGCTACAAAAATATCATATTTTTCAAAACTACTGTCTTCACCAAAATAGGTGTCATTTGAAAGCATTAGTCTGATTTTTATTTTTTATTTGATTAACTCCTAAGGCCATGTCTACAAGAAGGCAGAGCTTTCTCTATCCAGTCTTTTTTCCCCTCGTCTCAAGAAATATCTGCATACACACAAATCCAATAAAACCGACTCAAAACGATGTAGTATACATGTCAAACCAGGGTGTGGCGCTGTAATTCTGCCACAGAGATACACTAAAATGGTAGTTTTTGTACGTGAAGTCGCCCCCCAGACCCATATGTAAATAATATACATATGCAGCATTTGTGTCACATTTTCGCTCGTAACTTCATGCAACATGCACCGGTCATGGAAATTGGAATAACGCTCGTTTCACACATACTCCGTCTGCAGTGCGTATACGGTGCATATTTTTTTCTGTACCCATGTTAACAGATGACAGCTTTCTAACTGCACACGGATGCGGTCCGTGAGTCCGCTCTCCGCGTTCTGCAGCAGTGCACGGATCATTTTCGTACCAAGTCTATTTTTTGCTGTGCTGCACTGCTGCATCAAAGTGATAGAACATCGTTCACATTAAAATAAACATGTACTGACGCAAAAATCTACTAATTTCACCACAGACGCACATAATTAAAAATATAATCTTGTTTCAAAATCAACACATGGCTTTTTTTCTCAAGTAAAGCAAGGAAACGACACCTTACCTGGCATTTAAGTTAAAAAAAAGTGCCATAATGAATAGCACTCGTCCTTTCTTGGAGATGGAAAACAGAGTTATGACCTGCTAGCCTAGAAATCTAGACGCACTCTGGCGGCAGCAAAGCTTATCTGCCCGCAAGTGTCGTCTAGCAACTCTCAATACACTTCTTAATGACGCTTAACATAATGACGGACGAGTTGCGCTTGCGTGCTTCTAATAAACACAGAAACTGGCGAACGGCGGTCTTTCGAATCAGCTCTGACCGCGACTCTGGAAGACTTGAGTCAAGCTTTTCTCTGAGAAAAGAACAAAGAACGGCACTGGAGTCATTCTTAAGAAGGGAAGATGTGTTCAGAGTTTTGCCGACCGGATACGGTGAAAGTTTAATCCTCCAACTAGTTCTTCTTCGCCTTCGTTGCTTTGATCGGTTGTAGCGCTATCCTATCGCATGCAGAGGGAGTTTGAAAGACAACCGTTTATCTGCCCCTCGTTTTGTTTGTTTTATTTATTAAAGTCTTTTAAATGTTCGCCGGTTCCCACCTCCTTCTTACCATATCTACGAACATTGTTACATTGGTTCTGAAACCCAGAATGAAGGAGGGACATGCTGTCGGAGAGCCCTCACTGTTGAGGGGTAACGTGGTGCTGAGGAGGTCAGGCAGCGCGGATGAGAGGAGCTAGACCCAGCACAAAAATTACCCAAATACCGAAAAAATACAGAAAAAAAAAAAAAAGATTTTAAGATTTTGTTGTGTGTATGTCATTCAAATCCATGTGAACTGCAAAAATTGAGCAGTTTTATAAAGCCTTCATTCTAAAGCGAAGAAGAAGAAGAAGAAGAAGAAGAAGAAGAAGAAGAAGAAGAAGAAGAAAACCGTTAGCTTGTATATCGCAATGTCCCTGAAATGATTGTTTCACTAAATTAAGCTGGTCTTAGGCTAACGCACGAACAACCCCAAATGTATTGGTTGATTAACCACAGCAGAGGGTCAGGTCTTCAGAGGAATGAATTATGAATTAAATGATTCATGAAATGTGATTACTCACCATAGTATGAGAAAGGATGAAAACGATGTATCATAATCGTTTGAATTTAAATAACATGGCAAGACACCATGTCGGGTGTAGGTGTATTATAACTGTAATAGGCTAATGTGTCTGCTTCAAAATTATTTTTATGAAACGTTTGTCACAGTACGCTGTATAGAAGCTCACAAAGACAAGGAATAACACTATGAGACAGACTTTAATGATCAATGCTCAGGATAAACACAAGAGCAAATCACACTATCAACATTAAATATCAATGATAAATAACAAATACTAAGGGAGAATTAAGGGCTTATAAGCATAGACCAAAAAAATGAGTTGATTGACAAGACAAGTGAATATAATGACTAATTAAACAGACTAAGGAAAACCAAAGTTTAAGACTTTAAGACAAGTCATTTTACTCGACGGCCATCTTTGAAGATCTCTTCAAAGCTCCCTCTTTGAATGAGAAAACATCAATCTCTTCAAAACTGTTCGCCAAGCGTACGAATAAATTAACTCACCAATGAAATCCGAAGTTTATTTCTAAATTTTTCAATCATGACAAAAAAAGAAGAAGCTTTTTTCCATCTGGACAAAAATCACAGCACTGCATGTTTCTATAGCACAGTGTTTCTCAACCTTTTTCTGCCATTCCCCACTTTGGAGGTAGGGAAGGGCTCCGAGCCCCAACTGTCCCCAATCGCCCCAACAAAATGGTAATTATAGGCTTTAAGTTTACCTGTTAACAGAGGTGGTAAAAGTACTCAAAAGTTATACTCGAGTGAAAGTATATATACCTAAATAAAAAAATACTCCAGTAAAAGTAGAAAGTCCTCCATTCAAACATCACTTGAGTAAAAGTACAAAAGTATCAGATTAAAAACGTACTCAAGTACCGAAAGTAAAAAGTAAATATTCAAATTAACTGTAAATATCAATAATTAAGCAGATAAAATCTTTTGGGACTGATATGCAATGCTTTAATTGAACAAATGATAAGATTAGATACTGCAATTAAGAATTTGTTAGATTTGCAATTAATAAGAGACAATGAAGCACCTTAAGGCAGTATAGGGGTTAAACTTAAAATAGACATGTTCCATAACATTAGCTCCATAAAACAGATGAGGAGCAAGATACTATTAACTAATTCAAAATTAATTCAAAAGCCATAACCACAACGACATATTACGTAACAATTAGTTAATAGTCATGTGCCTCAACAAGTAAAGTCATACTATAATTTTGCCAATTGTTATGATTAATGATTAATTAAACACAACTGAGAGTCGAAATGCATGGCTTTAAATACATGAATTTACATTATTAGTTAATGTAATATGTTATTAGGGAATTAATGATGTCATATTTAATTAATAGCAATTCATATATTACTTAATCTATTAATCATAGAGAATGTTCATTAGTTGCTGATGCAGTGATCATTAATAAATGGTTTAGTTCTTCATTAGTAATACATTAACTCATGATTATCTGTGCATTAGTTAGGCATGAATTATAATAGTGCACCTGTATTGTAAAATGTTACCAATGTTTTCATAGTAAATAGTGTGCAGCAAAATAAAAAAGTTGGGGAAACACTGAGCTAACGTTACTGTGGCAAACCTGACTTGTCAGCTTTTCCAAGTCTATACCCGACTGGATCATCCATGACTGACCAGACCGGTTTGGAAATCAAGTGCAATAAATACTTAATACTTGGAGTGGGCATGGGGAAATGTATTGGAGTAAAAAGTAAACTTTGCCTTTAATATTGTAGTGGAGTAAGAGTAAAAGTAGATGCAAATAAAATATACTCAAGTAAAGTACAGATCCCCGAAAAAAATACTTAAGTAAAGTATCAAAGTATTTTTACTTGATTACTTACCACCCCTGCCTGTTAACATTTATTTGATCAACATCACATTTAAACCTTTCATGTGTACAGTCAAAATATTTTAGCTGACTCCCAGTGTGAGTTTTTTTTTAAGGCGTTTTTTTTTTTAGAACATTTCACCTTAATGTTTCTATGAAAACGCGTCATGTTTATCACGTGACTCACCACAACCAAAATAGCACTGTATGACAGATGTATCGCTTTTATTACGTTTTTTTTTCTTCTTTTTTATCCAAAATATTGACAAACTTGCTTATCATGTCATCAACTATCTAATAATCCAAATGTGGGTGTGTTTTGCCATTTAAAAACCTTTATTAATGATCTTGATTTTGATCTATAATGTGAGATGGGCGCTGCCCCGTTTGAACAAATGCACCGCAGCTCAGAGTCCTGTCAATCGGATTTACAGCATGTATATTCATCAGCTTCTCCTGGAATAAGTAAGTGACCGGTAAACTGGGAGAAGAATCGAGCAAACTTTATAGTTACTTACACTATGTGTATCTGATATGAATAAAACATGTCGGCCAATTATATTTGAATGGATTGTTATTGCTGCTTCCATATATGGAGACACCAGTGTGTATTCTACAAACTCTAAATGTATTGTTTTACTAGTACTTGTGTATTTAAATGTTGCCTATTAAATTAAACCTAAAATAAACAGTATGTGGTTGAAAACACTGCATAATGCAACGCTGCTCAGCGCCAGCCGAAGCATCCCACCGTTTGAATCTGGCAGTTATGTCATGTCACTGAACATTATAAATCCCAAATGTGGGTCCGTACTCTCAGGGGCATAGAAATAAAAATCCCATGTGGGATTGCTCAAAAGGTTAATAGAGATGGGCACAAAAAATTAACACATTTCCTCGATTTCTTCCTGTTTGTCGTGCCCCACTTGTCATGTCTCTTTTCCCCACACTTTGAGAAATGCTGCTATAGCAACCGGAGCTTCTAACGGCAGCTGCAGTGACAATGACTTTACTAATCAACGACTGGCTCTTTCATTTAGAAGGCGGGTTTATTTGCCATATTGGGCGTTGCACTTTCTCCCATTCATAAGTAGGCTAATCAGAGTGCACTGTCTTCCTATAGATAAAGTCTCTGGGAAAACTAGATCACAGGACAGAGAGCCGAGCCAATTTTGTTTGTTTCGTGAGTGAATCTTTTGAGCCGATTCTTTTCAGTCAACTGGTTCACAAATAACATTGAATGGATCATTTGTGAATTCGACTGATCCAGACAATAAAACTTAGCAGTTAAAAAGTGAGTCAAGTGAACAATAAACTCTTGATTTGGTCTTGTCCTGCTGAAATGAGCCATGATGTAATCAAGTGTGCTCTTAATAATTAATAATGTCAGACAGTCATTCATAACCTCTCTTAATGAGTAATATTTTATTAGTGTTTCAATACTTTTTACATTTCATAATTAGTTTCTCTTGCCATTGGGCATGTAGGCTAATGTTATATTGTCTGTGCATTTTAGTGAAGAACACATTTTCTATCATGTATGCCTATGAAAGATGAGCGAGCCAATCAGAGTAAGTAAGGGGCAGAGAGTCACGTGCAGCCCTGCCCCTTTCTGCAGACCACAGGTGATTCTTGCTTCTCCTGTACATCTGTTGAATTACAGCATGTGACGCATATACTGTAGATGCAAATGTCATTCTGTGCATAAATCACAATTTTAAAGCAGTTTACGGCCTTTAAGCTCAGCTGTAAAAAGATTTTATGTTCCATCAAGACATGGCTCGCACAGGGTTAAAGAGTCAGCAGCAGCAGAGGCACTCGTTTCTTCAGCAGCTGCTAGAGTTATGGCCTTTTTACAACTGGGTCCTTCATTCGTTTTCTCTGACCAGGTATCTATCTGATTGCGAAATGACCAGGAGTAGGCCTACATGCCTTCCGAGAGTCTTTCGAGACATAGCCTATTTAATTCTGATCACTCAGAATCACTGATCACAAACCAATTCAGAAGGTGGTATGAAAGCATTTCAGAAGAAACCAGACAAATGTAAATGTATGAGTAAAGCAAGCCAACACAAACGGCCATAAGTGAAACTTAAAATAAGTCTTACTGTGCGTTCACGTCGCCGCCGGCGAGAGCGTCAAAATTCGCTCTTGCCGCCCTGCCAACGACGCTGAAGAAAGCTTTGTGGACGCGCTGCCGCTCTGATGTAGATCGAATGTTTTTTAGTTTTTTTAAACTGTATTTAAAGAGGCCGCGAATCAAACAAGCATGTTGATTGATAGACTGACCACAAAAAGGTATAAATTAACCTCATGAAATCATTTCAATGTGAAAGTAAGAATGAATTGCATACGCGCTGAAAAACGAGCGTTCTAGCGCCTATAAAATAGTGTTGCGCGACTTCTTAACAAATTACACATCACTATGAATGATCTCGTCATAAATGATAGGGAAACCCGCACAGCAATGATCAACTTCTCTTACATTTTGCTTGGGAACTAAAGTGGTCGGAACCAAAGTTTACAGGCCTGCGTTTTCTGGATTTCTCTCAAGCGCAGCACTTCTACATTTCAATTGGTTGCCGCCAGTTGCCGCCGAACCGCTCATTACCATAAATTTTCGCTGATTTCAACTCTCCTCGACGGCCAAATCGTCCAAGACGTGCCGCGCCGCTCTCGCCGGAGCTCGCCGCCCAGCTCCCATTGAAAATGAATGACTTCCGGCCACCTTGCCGCTCTCGCCGCCGGCGGTGTGAACGCACAGTTAGATACTCAAAAACACAATCATCCTCAATAAAAAATGAATGAGACTAAATTATCTTACCAGTGCTTAGGTTGCTCTCTCTCATATTGCGGTCTTTGAATTTGAAATTAGCTGCTGAATAAAATGCATCTTGAATCTTTTGCTTTTGCTAAATGAGCATATACCGCGGGAATTAAAGATCGAATTCATATTAATTTTGCGGAGGTGTAAGGTATAAGACAACCTGGATGTTCTTTTTTTAATTATTTGTTTAGATTGTTTAGCTCGTTTCGTATGTGAGTGCCATTGTGAGCAGTATCCGCCTGCCTGCCTTTTACTGTGGAGGTAATATTAGGCTAAATTAACTAACATTGTGATGCTTGAAGTGTTTTATATCTATGGATTTTATTATAGGCAATTCAAGTCAAGAGTTGATTTGAGAGGCAAAATCGATTAAACATGTGGTTAACTCACTTTCGGCCGCTGGCCGCTTGGTCAAACAAAAAATTGCTCTTAACATTTTTCTAAATTAACTTAACCAAATTTTTCTAAATGAAATTAAGTAGAAACAAAATGAAATATAACTACTTTGACATTAAAAACATAACTGAACTATCTTAATGGCTGCAACAATGTTGCAAAAAAAAAAAAAACATTGGCTCCAGTCGGACTCGGGCCGAGAATTTTGATAAGATGTTGGACACGGCCGGGCTAGGGCTTCAGCGTCTCGGGCCAGAAATAATTAAAAAAAAAACCTGCAAAAATACTCTCCCAGAGACATGAGAAGAAAGCAAAAATATATTTTTACGGTTTTAAAAAAATTGGAAAATTACTAAAATAGTAACTCACAGTGACTTGGATAAGTTACTTTAATCTGATTACTGGTTTGGAAATAGCAACGTGTTAGATTACTTTTTATTGGAAAAAAGTAGTCAGATTAGAGTAACTTGTTACTGGCATCACTGGTTATAGCCATTTTAGTAAAAGTACTTTACTTTAAAAGTACTTTAGAAGTACTCCCACTTTAAATTATTTGGCGGCCCATTGTGGACCATAAACCGAAATTCCATATTTAATATTTTTAGAAATTTAGTTTTTTTTTTTTTTTTTTTTTTTTACTATTTTAAGCTACTCCAAAGATTCTTGCTGTACTGGCCAAAAAATAGTTAAAAAAAAAAAATCTGAAATACGCAAAAATTTCTCCAAGCGACAAGTGAATCCAACGTATTCTTGTTGTCCGTCTTGAGCCAAGGATCTCGATGATATAAGACACTTGAGCCTACGCCTAACAGTTTCTGAGTTATGAGCCATTTCGCACTTTTGATCGCTGCCAAACGCTTTTTTCAGTGCTACGTGCTTGAACCCCTAATAAAAAAGCAACTATGTGTGACAGTTTTTTTTTACCTGAATTTCTGTTTAAAAGAGAAAATGATGTCAGCAGGGAGAGGTAGATATTTTTGCATGGCTCTCAGTGGACAGGACTGTGTTTACACCTGAGAGTGAAGGAGAAGCATCATCTAAATATGAAGAGCAAATATTCCCCAAACAAGTCAGGATGAAAGTAGAATTATTATTTTTTATTTTATTATAAAGTGTGCTGTCATGCACGGCGCAAAGTAGAGCACGCATCCTATTTTACTTTAAACTGTTTCTGCCTGATACAGAGTCAGCCAGAAAACGACTACCTTCATTTTAATTACCTAAACTCCAGCTGCGTTTATAGAGAATGTTAATTTGCAGTAATATCGTATTTAATATATTTTGGCATGCACATAAAAGAGTTTATTTCTCTTTTGCCGCTCTACTTCTGGTTTACTTGCTCCTCAGTGCACGCTAAAACAAATGACAGGTTCCTGCATCTTAGCGGTTTATTAAATAAGATATGAAAGCATTGTATAAAAAGAGTGCAAGCACTCAAGGAAAAGGCTTGAATAAGTAATGCAAAAATGGAATGCATGTATGTGGTTGTAATAAACAACTGATGAAGACAAAAAATCCAAACAGTGGCAATGGACAGAGCAAGCATCTGTTTGACTTTCTTGAATAGATTCATTTGCTCTTTATATTGAGAGAACACAACATGCATGGCCTATTTTTACACTTCCCCCCCAAAATAAACCATCTGTTAAATGATGCTGCACATCATAAAAGCGTATGATTCTGTATGGCTGCGTTGTACGACAACAAATTAAAATGCGAGAACAGATTTTCTAGCACTGTTAGAGTTTAGCCCATATGTGCTGAATCGTGTTTACAATAGACTACTGTTGTTAATCGATTTTCAAAAAACAATCATCATCAATCATCAGTTACATGCTGGGTTATTGCTTTTTTTAGTTGGGTTCAGCCTGCTGGGTTATTTTCAGCTACATTTAAAGCAAGTGTCACATAGTTTATTTTGTATTTACCTTTTGAGTTATTTAATGAATCTCTGTCCCTCTAAAAGCACACAATTACCTGAGCCAAACCGGATCAAATTGGCTCATCACTGCCCCCATCCTGAGAGAAAAAAGATTCCCACAGGGAAATCTTCTTGAAATGAAGCTTTGCATTCAGTTCCAGTCAAGTAATTGCTCAAGAAATCCTTCTGAAGTTTCATTGTAAACCTTTTTGTTTTCTTTCTTTCTTCACAATCTGCAACACAACACACTAGATTAATCCCATAATAAATCAACAATGCCACTCTGCTTCATTGATTATAAAGGAAACGGTCTAGTATGGTTTAGTCACGGCTGTGATCACATTACTAGCTTGACAGGAGGGGAAACTTAAAAGAAGCGCAAGTGCTTTGTTTGTGCAAAAAGACAAAATGCAACACTTTATTTACAAAATATTAAAGGTCTCACACACAGTTTCTGTCAATCTCTTGTCAATCTTGAGTACCTATAGAGTAGTATTGCATCCTTCATATCTCCGAAAAGTCTTTAGTTTTATCATATTTATAAAAGAAAGGTACGCTGTACCAAATCTTTCCAAATAAAATAGAGGTGTATTTTGTGGCCGGAGCTCAAGAGCAATATTGCATTGAGAGTGTTTGAACGCTGTGGCATCCTTAGAAAACATGGGGGGAAAAACGTTTAAATAACTAAATAAAAACTAAATAACCGATGGATATCAAGCATATTCAGCCATACATATATGATCAAGAATCAGATCCAGAGGCTGAAATCGAAGAGGAGCAGCAGCAACAACGACTACAGCAGGGCGTCTCTGTGGTAACGTTATGTACTGTAACTATATGGTAACACTTTATTTTAAGGTTCCGTTATTAACTATGAACTAGTTCCTTGTTAGCATGCATATTACTAGGATATTGTGTGTTTATTAGTACTTATAAAGCACATATTAATCCCTTATTCTGCATGACCTTATTCTACATCCCTTAATCCTACCCAATACCTAAACTTAAATGCTACAAAATCTACCTTACTAACTATAAATAAGCAGTCAATTAGGAGTTTATTGAGGCACAAGTCATAGTTAATAGTGAATATGTGTTCCCCATACTAAAGTGTTACCGTATATACTTGCTTAGCGGCATGGGTAAATTACTAAGTTGTACTTTCATTATGTTGTTTCTTTTTTATTTGCCCGTTTTAAAAGGTGTACATGTGGGAAGGGCACATTGCATGCTCCATTAATAAATGAACTGGCGTTATACATTGTTTACTTGATGATAGCCAACAACACACAGACAGACATTTGAAGCAGTTAGACTTTACAACGCACGACCGTGAACCTTTATCGTTGGGACCGCTCCATCTTTCAGCATTAGATGATCCTCAAATCCAGAGCTGAACTGGGCCTTGTTTATAAAACAATCATCGCCGAAATGTAGGGAACAAACTGAACAGGGTTATCTTGCCCAGACAACAAAAAACACACTTCTTTTGTGACATTGTTGATTTTGTGAAGTCCTGTGACCCGTGCAGTGCAGAAACCGACTTCCCTAAAGTCGAGCGAAGCGCATTGTGGGGCATGCTTCTCTTGCTCTGGTCGAAGTGTGTGCGCGCCCTTCTGGGGGAAAGGGCCCGTACAAGGAAATTCTGCCCTGGTTGACATCAAGCAGACCCATACTCAAAAAAACTTTCTGAAACTTGTCAGAAACTGGAAATTTTGTACAGTATTTTTGTATTTTGGCAAAGAAATACTCCATCAAACGTCCAACTTATTTTTTTAAACTTTGTCCATGATTAGAATGGGAAGTCTTTAACAGTGTAAAAGCTCAGTATGCATGAAATAGCCGCCACCCCCCCCCCCCCCCCCCCCCCCAATCTCAAACGCACGTTTACACATCAGTTGTGGTAAACAGAAGCTCAAGCATGTTCATGTTCACTTGACGACCAATGAGGTTCATTCTTGTGTTGTGCAGCATGTTTGAGCTTCCTCAAGAGCTGATATGTTCTAATGTGTCAAACATGTTCGCTTGAGATTCTGATCTCTTCATCAAATAAAGCAATCGAGTCTTTTCAGAAAAAAACTGACTAACCTGCTCAAGTCATATGGATTAGTTTTACAATCTTAAGGTGGTAGTAGCTGTCAGTAGAGGGACTGTCATATTTCATCATAAAGATCTTCATTCATTTTCAGAATTTGCCTTCTGCATTTAACGCATCCAAGGTAGAGCAACCACGTTAGGAGTAGAAAGTAGTGAACACACACAATGCAAACCATGGACACACACCCAGAGAATCCATTTTTCCAGTGATGCCCGAGGAGTAACTGGGGGTTAAGTGCCTTGCTCAAGGGCAACTCAGTCATTTCCTGCCATTATTGAGAATCGAACTCACAACCTTCGGGTTACCCGTCAGACACTCTAGCCATTAAGCCACGGCTGCCCCTTATATATAAAGTACTGAACCAAAAGCTGGATTCCATCTGCATTATTTTTTTATTCATTTTCGCTCAATTTACACATTTAGACTAATTTAGGGTAAACATACCTATTAAGATCAAGTACCCATTAAGCACACTACTATCTATGAGCTCAGATTATAAAAAGAAAAAAAATAATGTATCATCCTACTTGATGTCTTAACCAATTGATGTGTTTGTTACTATATACACTCACCTACAGGATTATTACACTGTAAAAAAAAAAAAAACTGTTTTTTGTTGGTTTAACTTAAAAAAGTAAGTAACCTGGTTGCCTTAAAAAGTTGAGTTTATTGAAATAAAAAAAATTGAGTTGATACAATGAAGGAAATTTGTTTAAAAAATAGAAACTCAAAATATTATTGTATCTGAACCACATAAAAAAATGATAAATCATGAAAATAGCACTATTTGGCTGCGTCATCACAAATAAAACACACACAATAACCCAATATTACAAAATCTTTTAATAATATTTTAATAACGGTTGTCGAATCTCAAAAAATGTTCATTGTATTAACTCAACATTTTAATTTCAATGAACTTAAAAAATTTTAAGGCAACCAGGTAACTTTTTTTCTAAATATTTTTTTACAGTGTATGAGCACCATACTAATACAGTGTTTGACCCCCTTTCGCCTTCAGAACTGCTTTAATTCTACGTGGCATTGATTCAACAAGGTGCTGAAAGTATTCTTTACACTGTAAAAAAAATTTGGTTAGTTTTAGTTAGTTTAACTTAAAAAAGTAAGTAACCTGGTTGCCTTAAAATTGTGAGTTTATTGAAATTAAAACTTTGAGTTGATACAATAAAGGAAATTAGTTTAATAAATAGAAACTCAAAATATTTTTGTATCTGAACCACATAAAAAAAATGTGATAAATCATGAAAATAGCACTATTTGGCATGTTTCACTGCATCATCAGAAATAAAACACTCACAATTACCCAATATGCTTACAAAATCTTTTAATAATATTTTAATAAAGGTTGTCGAATCTCAAAAAATGTTCATTGTATTAACTCAAAATTTTAATTTCAATGAACTCAAAATTTTAAGGCAACCAGGTAACTTTTTTTTCTAAATAATTTTTTACAGTGTAGTAATGTTGGCCCATATTGATAGGATAGCATCTTGCAGTTGATGGAGATTTGTGGGATGCACATCCTGGGCACGAAGCTCCCGTTCCACCACATCCCAAAGATGCTCTATTGGGTTGAGATCTGGTGACTGTGAAATCGAGACTCATCAGACCAGGCAACATTTTTCTGTCCAATTTTGGTGATCTTGTGCAAATTGTAGCCTTTTTTTTAAATTTATTTTTTAGTGGAGATGAGTAGTACCTGGTGGGGTCTTCTACTGTTGTAGCCCATTCACCTACTTGATTATTATACTTTCTTTTTCAGAGTACTTACATTTTAACTATGTATTGACATATAAAGAAAGTTTAAACAAATTTGGACAAAAGTGTTTTAGATCATTCCTACCTACTAGGGCTGGGATAAACGATTATTTTTTAAACGATTAATCTAACGATTATTTTTTCGATGCATCGATTAATCTAACAATTAATTTTTCCTGTCCGATTCGGTTACGATTCGATTCGATTATCGATTATCACCCCATTAATTGTCTAATAGCAATTTATACATGTTGATTTAATTATCTGAATGAAACAAATAATTCCTTAACATTGCAATATAGGTTTATTGCTCTTAAAATTCCAAAGTAAGACTATACAAGAGCAATGCATTCAATAAAACCTTGAAAACATAAAGTAGGCTACACACACACACACACACACACACACACACACACACACACACAAATAAATAAGTATAAACCAACAACAAAGAAACACAATATACAATTTTTCTATGTATGCAACTCAGCCCACAGGCTATCCCCATCGATTAAATATAAACAAGTTGGTTAATCTAATACAGGGACACACTGCAAGCGTGAGCGTCTCGGCTGCGTGGCGTGTCCGTTTTTGTTTCGGCTCACATGTTGACAGGTTGAAGTTTGCACACTGCCTGTGACGCAGAGAAAAAGCCACGCAGCCCCGTGGCTGACCCGCAACAGAAACGCCACGCACATCCGCGGCATGACATGTAGAGTGCATTACGGGCGCCAATATTCCGTTTAAAACCGGAATAGTCCTGGGATGAAACTGCTCACTTAGAGGATGGGTACCCTCGGTCACAGATTAGACATTGAACATTTTAAATTTTAAACAGTTTATTATGTAGGTAGCCAATGTGCCCGATGCTTTCACTAGATACAAACGTTTGTTTTTGTGATTAAAATACATAAAATATTACCAAAACATCTGTCTTCCTGTGTGCAGAAATTTGTTTATGTAGCCGTGACAACAAAACGAGTGCGCGCACGGAGCAAGCTCTCTTAACACATGCGCGCATGCCTGTGTTAAGAGCGCTTGCTCCGTGCGCGCCTCGCGCCAACCCGCAAGCCTTGCACTTCTGAAAGTCTGAGGAGCCACTCGTGTTGCTACCATAGATATACATAATAAATAATATACTTAATTACATAATATACTTTATTATGTATATCTATGGTTGCTACTACTCTCCGGCACAGCCATCTTTATTTTGCGCCTGACGAATCGACGCGCAAATTTTGCGTCGACGTCATCGACGCGTTGTCCCAGCCCTACTACCTACCCTACCTTTAAAGGATGCACAACTATGAAACTCAGAGCTTCAGTGAGACATCAATAAGAAAAAGTATAATTTCTAGGGGTGTAAGAAAATATCGATACACGTGAATATCGCGATATTATGTTTGGCGATACTGTATCGATTCTCAAAAACGCTGTATCGATATTTATATATTTATTTATTTAGATCCAAGATTTGTGGCTTTGTGTTTGGTTTAAACCACAGACTGTATAACACCCAACCGCTAGATGGCAGTGTTATCTCAGAACGTATAACGGACGCGGAGCCGGAGAAGCGCAAGGTAAAAGTGCGTGCATCACTTTTGTTTACATTAGCAAACCCAGCTCTCAAGACGATAGCATTATCCCGCTCCTGCAGTATACAGAGCTGAAGTGTGGACTCATGTTGGCTTCAGCTATAAAGAAGCCACTAAGGAAATCGACAAGAATCATTTTGTTTGCAAAATAGGCCAAGTTATAATCTAATACTCGGGAAACACATTGAAACAGAGAGCTCGCTTAAAATCTTAACACAAAAGAAAATAAGCGCGATGATGTTGCGTGCTTTTCTGCTCAGAGAGTTGACTTTTTTCAACTTCATGCGCTCGCAGTGCTCCTTCAAAAACGCGAGGTGCCCAGGGCGCATAAGCAGCGCGCATAACGCTCTCAGCCAAACGAAATCCATTCAAAAAAGGCGCAACTCGCTGCAAAAACGTGTTCTGTGTGATCGGGGCTCCTGTGTTAAATATAAAACAAACAGTCATTCAGTCATGAAATGGACTGCACTTCCTGTTGTTAAATAGCCACTGCTATACTGTGAACCTTTAAAACATATACACATAAAGAATCCTGCAGTCACTTTACATTTCCCTTAACTTAGATTGCACATTGCATATGATTAGTGATATAAATGATACTGTATTAATTAAATAAAATACTTTGTCTCGTGTTTTAGGCTTATGGTTGTGTTCTTTATTCTTTTAAATTATAAAAAACAAAAACACACAAAGAAGAAATATCGCAATATATTGCCTCTCTTACAATATCGCAATATATTGCAATATCGTATCTTATATTGCAGTATCGTATCGTAACCCCTGTATCGTGATACGTATTGTATCGCCAGAGTCTTGGCAATACACAGCCCTAATAATTTCATAGACATTTTAAATAATAGTTGTTGATTTTAAATATTTATGAACTCAATACATGACCTAGATTATTTATTTAGCAAAATTGTCATTTTAAATTTAACGTTATAAAATAAAATGTTTACTGTTTCAATAAAGCTCAGTGTGCTTCTTTAAGCTCATCCACACTGACATAGATTGAAAGTCTACGTAAATACTTCATAAACAGACTTTAAATATGAACTGATGGTTTTCACTTCAAGTTAATCTTTATAAAATTATTCTTTAAAAATGGTGTTTTAAATAAATAAATAAATAAATAAAAACAAATTGTGAGCTTAATGGGAACAGGGGTGTAAAGGTTACAAACATAAACCCATTAAGCACAGCCAGACTTTTTACATGTAATGATGTATATCTTAATTGAAATGCCTTTGTCGTTTAAAATAAAATAAAATGTTATTTTGTGAGAGAATTAATCTTTTATTTTTACATAACTTCTTGTACTAAAGCCAATACCCTGTGCACTAAAATGTCTCAATGTAGATTTTGGTGAGCTTAATAGGTACGTTTACCCTAGCCTACACAGTGGAAATGAGTACTGGATTGATTGTTCAGTCCCACTCCTGCTAAAAATAGTTACATTTCTTCCCACTCCCACACGCAACTTTTATGTTTAGATCTACTCTTTCAGTCCAGATATTTCAGTCCGGTTTAAGATTCTCTGTGGTGTCATCGGCAATTTTTTCCTGTTCCCATGCACACACACACACACACCACACTACCTTGTTGCATTGTCCCAACAGGTACCTTCAAAATTAAAATAATTATTTCATTTTTTTATAAGTCCCACAAGTCATTTGGTATCTTCCCTCCCTTCCTCAGTAATTCAAACAACAATAAAAAGATAGTGGCAAATACAAGATAATCATGAAAGGTTGTGAGAATGAAGAAAACTGTAAGATCTGTAAGATATGGCAACTCTCTGAGAAAACAAAGGAAATTAACATCTGAACTCTCTCTGAAAATCTTGTGAAATTACCACTACCATCCAAGACGAAATCCCACTGAGTTGATGTACATGTTTGGTATTATTTGAAATGTCTCTGGTACAACGGTCTCTTTCCCAAAGAATTAAAGCAAAAGGTAACAAATGTTTTAAGAGTTAAAAGATATTTTGTGTGTAGTGGTTCTACGCCAAATGATCTTTACCTCCTGTCCTCAATAAGGAGATGCTGCTGAAGGGTCAGGGCACAAATCTTTTACTCTTTACTTCAGAGCATTTGATACATTGTTATGTATGAATTATCTTATGAAGTGATTATGTAATTGGCATGATACATTTACCTGACTAATAATAAATTGTTATATTTGATTTATTCTGACATACTCTCACATTATTGATTTTAGTGCATTATGATGAATCCTTTCTTACCGCAAATCTGCAAACAGAGTTAAGTACATACTAGTCCTCGGGTTGTATGGAGCATGAGGCACATCTGGCACGATTCTTGATTTCTGACTAACTGCTCAACTTTAACTAAGTTATGCTGTCGCACTCTAGAGGGGGCAGATAAAATACTATTGAGATAATACTGCATTATTTGATGGTTCTGTGACTGCAGGGCTATGGGTACTTTTTAACAATAGCAAATATGGGGGGCATTGTGAAATCGCTTTATCCATGACCTCTGGTTAAAGATCACACTGGCGAGTTTGTGATTAAAGATATTCCATGAGACCAAAAACCTGCAAGAAAGAATTGCTTTTAAAGGCTTAATTCACCCTAAAATGGAAACCAATTCTTGTATTTTTCTAATGCTGTATGCCCTTCTTTATTTTTTTGGACAACAAAAGGAGAAATGAAAGTCCTGTTTGCACTCCATATAATGAGAGTGAATTGTGTTTTTTTTTGTTTTGTTTTAACGCAAAAGTATCACATAATGGTCCGATGCTACACGTCACATATTCCAGGTGTTTGTTTAAAACAAAAAACGATGTATTATAACGAAAATCAAATCCTGGCCTTGGCCAGTAAAAATAAAGTTGCCATAGAAGAACTATTTGTTTTGTGAAAGGTTCTTTAAAGAACCATTTTTTCTAACCATTGTATAGTCTAAAGAACCTTTTGGAAAGGTTCTTTGGATATTAAAGGTTCTTCATGGAACCATACACCCAGCCAAAGAACCTTTATTTTGAAGAGTATGTCTCATGAGACTCTGTTAGTCCCACAGTTCACTCCGACTCACCCAGAAAAAGCACACAAGTTGTGATAAATCAAGATTTATAAAAATGCAGCATGAAACACAACGACAAAATCCCCAAAAAGCAACTGTGTACTTTCTTCAGCAAGTTAAATATCTCCGGTTGTCAGTCAGAATGACAAGTCACATCAGTCAAGATTGACTCTCAGCTGATCCACGTCTACTGATAGGATTACGACGCCTATCCCAGCATCCATGAGGTCTATCAGTATTATCAGCAGCTTATCGCATTGCCCATGAGCTAATTACCATCCTCGGCTCCTCCGCTCGTCATATAAAATATTGAACATTTATAATATCTGAAATACATTAGGGAGTATTTGCCCAGAACAAAAACATCCCGCCAATTCAAATTATATGCTAATTGTCAATCATCTTTGACGATAGTGGTCCTGAGAGAAATAACGTCTTGTTTGACGAAACCCCACAGATATATTCCCCTCAGTGAAGAAAGTACATGGTTTAAATGTCATGTCATCTTTGTATTATTCTTGATTTCTGTTTGTCTGGGTGAGTCAGAGTGAACTGTAGCACTAACAGAGTCTCATGAATGTGCAGTTGAGCATAGAAGACCAATGGCCAAGGTCAGGATTTTAGTTTAATAATGCATTACATTTCAGTTCGTTTTTCACCAAACCCTACTGTATACCCACAGAACACGTGGAATATATGCGACATGTTTGACATGGGATCATTCTGGGATACTTTTTTGTCTTTTTAAACCTTGATGCTCGTTGATATTCCCTGCCATTATAAGGACAAGCACAAGTGGGACATTTTTAGCAATTTCTCCTTTTGTCGTCTGAAAAAGAAAAAAGGGCATTTAAGGTGAACCAACCCTTTAAAAGTGAGCTATCACTATGGCTTACTCTCTTTTATTGGGCAATAACTGTCTCGCCGACAGATTGAGTGTGTACTTCAGCGCTTTTTTATTTTTAAGTAAGAAAGAATTGTAGGCCTTTTCAGTTGCTTGTCCTGTAGCCATGTGTCCAGTGTTGTGTGATTACTGACTTCAGGAACACGGTCCTTTTGTGATGTTTATTAGTTCATTTGGTTCACCTGCCCTCTCTCATTACTCTTTTGGGGTTTTTCCTATTTAACCTTCCTAACTTTTCATGTTTTCCAGTCAGTCAGTCTTGTCTGTCCGTTGTCAGTTCTGCATCAGTTCCTTCCACCCAGTCCAGCCCAGTTGAGTCCAGCAATCCAAACCAGTCCAATCCAGCCCCAAAATCCAGTCATGCCCAGCCCATCAATCAATTCTAGTCCAGTCTAGGAATCCAACCCATCAATCCAGCCCAGCCAAGCAATCCAGTCCAGTCCAGTCCAGTCCAGCCCAGCAATCCAGTCCAGTCCAGCAATCCAGTCCAGTCCAGTAATCCAGTCCAGCCAAGAAATCCAATCCAGTCCAGTAATCCAGTCCAGTCTAGCCCAGCAGTCCAGTCCAGTCCAGTCCAGTCCAGTACAGTAATCCAGTCCAGTCCAGTCCAGCAATCCAGTCCAGTCCAGCAATCCTGTCCAGTCCAGTAATCCAGTCCAGCCAAGAAATCCAATCCAGTCCAGTAATCCAGTCCAGTCCAGTTATGCAGCCCAGCAATCCAGTCCAGTAATCCAGTCCAGCCCAACAATCCAGTCCAGTCCAGTTATCCAGCCCAGCAATCCAGTCCAGTTTAGTAATCCAGTCAAGCCCAGCAATCCAATCCAGTCCAGTAATCCAGTCCAACCCGGCCCAGCAATGCAGTCCAGTCTAGTTATCCAGTCCATCCCAGCCCAGCAATCCAGTCCAACCCAACAATCCAGCCAGTCCAGTTATCCAGCCCAGCAATCCAGTCCAGTCCAGTCTAGTAATCCAGTCAAGCCAAGCCCAGCAATCCAGTCCAGCCTAGCAATCCAGTCCAGCCTAGCAATCCAGTCCAGTCCAACCCAGCCCATCAGTCAAATCCAGTCCATTGAGTTTGTCTTGTGTGTTGACATTGTGTTATTGCCCTCTAAGTTTTTTTGACTGCCCCTTGTGACTTCTTTTGCTTGTCTTTTTTGTGAATAATACCCTGATATCTAAGCTTCAGTCCTTCTCGATCTCACGTCTCGATGGATCAAATTTGCTTCAGGAACCTGAAAAAGATGAACCAAGACACGTTAAGACACTTCCTCTGCTGATCTCTCCTCAGTCACGGAGTCAGTTGACTTCTACAACCAGTCTCTGAGCAGCCTTCTAGATCTTCACGGGCCTGTCAAAACTAGAATGGTCACCTTCTCGCGCTCAGCCCTCTGGTACACCAGCGAACTGCGTAAGATGAAGATGGTTGGGCGTGTACTTGAGAGGCGCCTCAAGCTCTCAGGACTCACTGTTCATAGGCAAGCCTATAGAGATCATCAGAAGGCCTACGCAAGGTCCTTGAGAGATGCTCAGTCTCAGTTCTACTCTTGCATCATCAAAAATAACCCTGAAAGCTCCAAGAAGCTTTTCTCCACTATTAATCACATCCTCAAACCACAAACTCACTCTTTTTCAGAAGCCACAGAAGAGAGGTGCAATAAGTTCATGACCTTTTTTAGGAACAAAGTAGACAACATCCACTTGGTCCTATCTAGCACCTCCGCTCTGCCTGTCCTGTCTGCTGATCCACAGCCAGGGACCTTCCAACATCTCTGCTGCTTCTCCATCATCACACAGCAGCAGTTGAGGACATCATCAGAAAAATGAAACCATCCACCTCTGCACGGGATCCATTTCCCACAGCCTTGGATAAATCTAACCTCTGTTTCTTAAGTCCCTTTATAACCAAGATTATTAATAATTCCCTCCAGGCTGTCCATGTTCCTTCATCTCTAAAAACTGCTATCATCAGACTAATTCTTAAAAAACCCACTTTAGACCCAGATGTTATTGACAACTACAGGCCCATCTCCAACCTCCTATACCTCTCTAAGGTGCTGGAAAAAGGTGTTGCTGCACAGCTTCAGGTCCATTTGGAGCAAAACAATCTATATGAGAAATTTCAGTCTGGTTTCCGCTCAGGACACAGCACAGAACAGCTTTGGTCAGGGTCACAAACGATCTATTGATGGCGGCAGATGCTGGTTCCCCATCCTCTCTCATCCTCCTGGACTTAACTGCAGCTTTTGATACTGTTGATCAAAACATCCTCCTTCACCGTTTACATTACCACCATAGGTCTCTCTGACTCGGTCCACAACTGGTTTTCTTCTTATCTCAATGGGAGAACTAAATATGTTGCGCTGGGAGAAGCTACATCCCTGTCACACAATGTCACCTGCGGTGTCCCCCAAGGCTCAGGTCTGGAAATCGGTTATCACCAGCATTGCTTTCTCTGATCAGGTCATTCCACTTTCCACTTCAGTCACCAATCTGGGGGTCAGAATGGAATCGCAGCTTACTTTTGAAGCCCACATCAAACACCTGTGAAAGACCTCCTTCTTCCACCTCAGAAACATTGCCAAACTTCGTCCCATTCTATCACTGGCTGATGCGGAGAAGTTGTCCACGCCTTTATCTCCTCCAGGCTGGACTACTGCAATGCGCTCCTTATCAGCATCCCAAGCAAAAACCTCCAGAAGCTGCAATGTATTCAGAACAGTGCTGCTAGGATCCTCATGAGGGTGCGCAAATATGACCATATCACCCCCATTCTCAAATCACTCCACTGGCTTTCTGTGTTGTTCAGGATCGAGTATAAGATCTCTCTCCTTACCCACCAGTGCATCCATAGTGACGCACCCTTCTAACTCAAGGAACTCCTTACCACAAAAACATCCCCACGTAAAGGCCTCTCTGTTTCAATGTACCTTCTTAAAACTCCCACGATCAAACTGTACTATGGGAGATCGGGCCTTCTGCTCTGCAGCCCCCAGTCTGTGGAATGCTCTCCCTGACCACCTGCGGACCCCACAGACTGCAAATGCTTTTAAGTGTGGTGTTAAACCCCATTTTTTTAGCAGAGCTTTTAATTGATTTGTTACTTCTTAATTTTTCAGTTTTATTTGTTTTATTTTATTTATTTACTTATTTATTTATTGTTGTTGTATTGTTTTAATTCTGTAGTTCTTTGAGATTTTTTTAATATAAAGTGCATTACAAATAAAATGTATTATTATTATTATTATTATTATTATTATTATTATTATTATTATTATTATTATTATTAATATTACCCTCGATAAAAGGGATGGATCAAGGACACACCCTAACCCGTGCACTGTACTTGGCTAGATGTGAACTTTGAATTGGAACAGTACTTGGTCAGTGACTGATGATAATTCACAAGTCCATGAGAACACAAGTAGAGACAAGAACGCATACTGTGAAGCGCCCTACGTGTCAGAAAAGAGAGAAATGCAAAATGTGTTTTTCATGTCTACTGAAAACCCTACGGGATCTTTTTTAAAGTCTATCAGCTGTTTCTAGCACACCCTATTACTGGAGTATTTATATCAAGTGTGTGCAACATACCTAAACATACAGTATTTGTCCAAAAGTCTTTTCTTTTGGTCTAAAAATAAAAAATTGATCATACAGTAAAGTAATACTCATTCATGTTAAAGTTGTGATTATCTTTACTTCTGGAACAAACTAAATGTGACAAGGCTTAATTTTGTCCAAGGTTTGCTATTGGCAGGTCTCCTGTGAAAACAGGTTTGCCCCGTCCTCGTCATTAAAGAAGAGAAGAGATGTTGCTGCAAGAGGAAGGGGAAGTTATTCTGATTCAAGATTATGTGGGAATATTAATAAAATAAATATGTGCACAGATAAGAGATTTATAATAAATACTGTTATTATATAAAGAATAAAGAAACATAAGAATTGTCCAATTTTTATTTCATAAGTGACTTTAAGTAATGCGCTGAATCCTCTATGTACTCTAATTCAAGAATTATTAGGGCTGTGTTTGTTATTTTGTATGTTTTTTTGTTTTTTTGCATGTTGAATAATTCATGCAGTTCTGCTCCACTTTTTAAAAAGCACTGAAAACTATTTAAAAAAAAATTCTGACAGAATAGTCTTCACCCTCTTAAAAAGTTTGGTTTGTATGAATACTGAAATCATCATGTTTGACTTACCTATCAGAATTTGAAAATGATCATAGGAACAGAGTTACTGCTATTGTTCAAACTGGAAACAAGTTATTGACAAGTATCCTGTAACATCAATGTTTTCTGAATCAGTGGTTCTCAGCTAATGGGTAAGGGTCACAGAGCAGCGAACAAAACTAATGCTGAATGCAAATTAGGATTGCAACATAAACTGATTAATCAAATTGTCCAATCAAGTTTAACAGTATTTTAGTAAAAACTTACTTGGTCATATGACCAATAGTAATTTTCTTCAGCATTTTATGTGTTAGGCTGTTCAATTGCATGTATGCCAATTTTCCAACTTACTATCATGGAATAAGTAAAGGAGACTTTACTTCAGAAAGACCGGGCTCCCAGAATGCATATTTTGTTTTATTGTAGCCTCAATATATATATATGGATGGATGGATGGATGGATGGATGGATGGATGGATGGATGGATGGATGGATGGATGGATGGATGGATGGATGGATGGATGGATGGATGGATGGATGGATGGATGGATGGATGGATGGATGGATGGATGGATGGATGGATGGATGGATGGATGGATGGATGGATAGATAGATAGATAGATAGATAGATAGATAGATAGATAGATAGATAGATAGATAGATAGATAGATAGATAGATAGATAGATAGATAGATAGATAGATAGATAGATAGATAGATAGATAGATAGATAGATAGATAATAGGAGTGACGCTGTCAAGAACACTGCTGTTCCGTTTGCAGAATTACCAGACTTCCTCTGGAGTTCGTTCTCCTGAGTCGAATTTGGTAAGTCTGAAATAACAAGGACATAAGTCTGAAGTTTGCTTAAGGTGTGAATGATCTGAATAAGGCACGTCTCGTTTCAAAAGCTGCGCCCTCCAGAGAACATATTCGTCAGCAGCATACATCACTGTGTCTCATTCCAGAAAAGCAACTATTAGAAAACTGACTGTTATTCATGCATAATTACTGTAATTTCTTTCTCTCTTTGTAATCGAATGCCTGCTTTTAAAATGAGACAGCCTCAATGGCATATGTGGGTACAGCCTTCGACATGAGACAGGACCAGGATTGAAAACCACTGCCTTATAAATAATGATATCAATCAGGACGGGTGAGAAGGACATCTTTTTTTTCTTCAGAAAACGACGTTGTCATGTAAATGAGCAGCCAAAATTGTTGAAAGTGATAAGTGAAGTGAAAAATAGTTGAAAATGGTGTTGTAAAAACTGACCCTTAGTATCATATAAAAATCAGCTTCAAATCAAAAAAATTTTAACCATGCTTCTTTTTTCAGGATTGTTTATTTGGATATTATTTGGCCTTAATGCCAAGTCTAGCTACATCCACGATGATAAGTAAGATATTTGTGTGATTTTGAATCTACATCAATGGCTGTCAATATAAAGTCCAAGATGACTTTTATATCCCCCAGCAAAACATTTTCTGCATCTGAAATAGAATACTTCTCTACTATAGATGAAAAACAGTATGTGAGCTGAATAGAGTCCAAATTCAGAGTAGGGTCCACTCTCAGAATAAAAAGGTACAAAAGCTGTCAGTGCTGCAGTATCTTTTCAAAAGCTACACCTTGGAACTAAATAGTGCATATTATTTTCTCAAAGGTACATTGGTAACATGTACATTTTAAAAGCTTTTTAAAGGGTATCATCCCAGTGACAGCTTTTGTATATTTTTTCTGATAGCGATGTATTATTCAAAGCATATTACATTCACAGTTTCCCTTTGTGTGAAGTTTGTGTTTGATTTGCACTGTCTAATCTGTCATCATGGACACTGTGTTTCATTATTCAGTTTTAGGCGTAAGCAGGGCCGGTATTGTGCCGAATTTCGACCCCCTGCTAAATTATTACCCCCCTTGTTGAAGTCACTACCTGATTACCTAATCCGAACCTCACCACTAATCCTAACCCCTCCCCCATAACTAATCCTAACCCCTCCCTCATAACTAATCCTAACCCCACCCCTAATCCTAGCCCCATCCCCCATAACTAATCCTAACCCCACCCCTAATCCTAATCCTAACCCCATCCCCCATAACTAATCCTAACTCCACCCCTAATCCTAACCCCTCCCCATAACTAATCCTAACCCCACCCCTAATCCTAGCCCCATCCCCCATAACTAATCCTAATCCTAGCCCATCCCCCATAACTAATCCTAACCCCACCCCTAATCCTAATCCTAACCCCATCCCCCATAACTAATCCTAACCCCACCCCTAATCCTAGCCCCTCCCCCATAACTAATCCTAATCCTAGCCCATCCCCCATAACTAATCCTAACCCCACCCCTAATCCTAGCCCCTCCCCCATAACTAATCCTAATCCTAGCCCATCCCCCATAACTAATCCTAACCCCACCCCTAATCCTAATCCTAGCCCCATCCCCATAACTAATCCTAACCCCACCCCTAATCCGAACCCCATCCCCCATAACTAACCCTAAACCTACAAGTACTAGGGGGGAAATAATTTGGCAGGGGTCGGAATTCGGCAAAACACCGTTGCACAACCCCCACACGCTCACAATTAAAACGATCTTTGAGACTTCACACATTCATAGCCTGCTATATTGATAAACCATTCTTTCAGTGCTCACAATGTAATTACTTGCTCAAAATATGTAGATCAGAGATCATATGATTTCAGATGCAGAAAAAAATGAGCTTGAGTTTGTTGTCAGGTGTTGAACCTTGTGCAAAGCAGGGTTTGGCAGGTTAGCATGGCCCGTTAGCCCTTCCTGGTACAGATGCAGTGACTGCATGATCTACAGGTCGAAAAATCATCTAAAATCTAAATCAAATAACACTTTACAATACGGGTGCACTAATAGGCATTAATTAATGCTTAACTAATGCACAGATAATCATGAGTTAATGTATTACTAATGGTGAACTAACCCATTTATTAATGATTACTGCATCAGCAACTAATGGAGAGTCTACATGATTAATAAATTAAGTTATCATTAAATTGTTTTTAGTTAAATATATCATAATGTATTAATGAACTTATTGATTAAGTAATATGTAATTGTGGTTATGGGTTTTATATTAATTTTGAATTAGCTAATAGTCTGTGTCCCAACAATTAAAGTCATAACATAATGATACCTTTATAAATCATTAGCTGATGAATAATTAAAGCAGACAACTGGAAGCTGAAATGCATCTGACCCGTTGTGGTAATTAACACATTAATTTACATGATTAGTTAATATAATATGTTATCAAATAATTAATACATTATGACACATTTAACTAATAACAATTTAACGATAACTTAATCTATTAATCATGTAGACTCTTCATTAGTTGCTGATGCAGTAATCATTAATAAATGGGTTAGTTCACCATTAGTAATACATTAACTCATGATTATCTGTGCATTAGTTAAGCATGAATTAATGGATATTAGTGCACCTGCATTGTAAAGTGTTACCCATATCACTAATATTCAAAGTTCTATATAATGTGATTGGTCATTTATGGCTAATAATTGGCTCAAAACCAGTTCAGAACTGAGAGAAATGAGTGGAATATTTCTAAGTTCACACCTCAGGAGGATCCTGAACCAATAGAGCATCTGGCCTTGAGATTAATGGGATTGTTAGCGGATAGCTTTCTACAGGTATTCCAGAACCCCCTGAGTGCATCTTTACAATCAGAATAAAAAAGTCAAGCAAATAAACCCCAGACTCCCGCCCTTTGTCCAAACCTACAGTAGATAACAGATCCTATTCCTGCAGGAGTCTCCGGTGCAACCTTGGGTGAGAGCTATTAAGCATTTTCATTTCGTAGTTTAAGGTGATTTTCTCTGTGCCGGTTGGGTTTGAGCTTCACTTCAGGATCTGATCAAACTTTTCCTCAATTTCCGCCTTGAACTCCCCTTGATTGTGACAACATAATTGCCCTTTTCATCAGATGTGGTCCGATATCAGATGGAGGATAACTTGATTCAATTCCACTTCAATCTTTCTTTAACCTCCATCCTGAAAAGTGGCATTGATAGAGTACAATAGGTCCTTAGTCACCTCTTTCTGCTCATTATAACTGCCAGCATTTTTCTAAGCAGCCTCCTAAATAAAATGTAACCCAACAGACAATGAAGGACAAATTCTGAACTACATTTGGAGCATTGTGTGGAGATTAAACGCACAATCCATTTGAATAATGTTAGCATGTTGCTAAGCACTGCAGTATTAAAAGGATATTTCACCCAAAATGTTAAATTCTGTCATTATTAACTCACCCTCATGTCGTTCCAAACCTGTAAGACCTTCGTTCATCGTCAGAACACAAATGAAGATATTTCTAATAAAATCCGAGAGCTCTCTGACCCTCCATTGACAGCAATTTAATGAAAACTTTCAAGGTCCAGGAAGGTAGGAAAGACTTTGTTAAAACCGCCCATGTGACTTGTGTGAATGTTATGAAATGACAAGAATACTTTTTGTGCACAAAAAAACAGCGCTGCCGGGTTCTACGTCAGAATGCAGACTCACCATTGGCAGACGCTGTTCTTATGTGACGCTGTGACATATGCGTGTGAAGCTGACGCAGGAGCTGACCAATAATAAGGCGGCGTTCTGATCCCGGAAGTGGTGCATTGTGTTAAAGGTGCACTATGTAGTATTTTTGCAGTAAAATATCCAAAAGCCACTAGGACGGTGTTATATATTTTGTTCAGCTGAGTACCTACAATATCCCAAATGTTTCCAACTATTTGTAAATTGTGAGAAAATTGCTATTTTAACTAAGGACCGGGACGTGTCAGCATAGCATTTGAGGGAGTCGCCCTCATCGCCATATTATCATATTTAATATGATAAACAGAGTTGCTTTACCTTATAATCATGACTGGAAAAGCGGAAATGGTGCAGGCGCCCGGCGATCCCGTCCCGTCTTGTCATAATAAAAGTACCGGTGCTCGCGAGCCTTGTGTTTGTGTAACAATCGCTCCAGCGTCTCCACAACACTCGGTCCTGCTCTGCTTACCACTATAGTAACGTTAATAACCGCATCCATCAACATGTTTTCTGCCCGAGTCCTATTTTCCACCGGCTGTGAGGTGAAGACCACATGTCCCAAGATGCTGCGCTCACACTTGGTGTCATCAAACTACGCCTTTGTTTAGAATAGGCGACCTCCAGTGGACAGAAAGTTGCATAGTGCACCTTTAAGCGTAGGAGAATGACGCTGAAGAGAAAAGATTGTTGAATAAAGTCGTAATTTTTTTTGTTTTTTTGCACACACAAATTATTCTCATCGCTTCATAAGGTTGACCCACTGGAGCCACATGGACTATTTTAATGATGTCTGTATATCTTTCTGGGCCTATGGTTCAGAAAACTCTTGGATTTCATCACTAGAGTGCGGATCGGGCCGCATTTATCTGTCCGAGCCCGGCCCGCGTCCGACAGAGCAGTTACCGAACCCGACAGGCATTAAAATATTTTTGTCCGAGCCCGACCCGAGCCGGACAGTTAAAATCTATTTTTTCCCTCATATCCTAATGACACGTACGTTTGTTTGTGTGGAAAGCCCGCTTTTATTAAGCAACTGAAGGCATTCTGAAATGTTTACAGACGAGCGCATCAGCTCGCGCATGGGGCATCAAACGTTACACAGAGCCCAATCAAATAGCCAACTGAAATTAAATGAACAAAGGTCTGCTAAAAATGGCCCAAGCTAACAGAACAAAACATTAACGTAACACAATTGAAATGCTTATTGAAATGAAAGTCATCTTACCAATTTTCTCAAACTGTATGGTTCTTAAACTGCAACATGGGATCTTTTTACATAATCTATCCATCAAAGTTTAGGCTAATCGAGGTTTTATGCAGAAAAAGGATTGCATCAACTGCGGATGGCTTCAAGGCTGTCCTCCTGCCAGCAGCGCTGAAGTTGCCCTCACTGGAATGACAAGGATGCCGCGGGCAATATGCACGCAGGTTGCACGTTGTTGTCACGGATGTTGACGCACATTTCCGCATGCAGGGAGACGGATGTTAGGGTAATATTTTACATTTATTTTAATCACAAAAACAAATCATTGCATCAAGTTAAACAGGCCCATTGGCTACTTGCATAATAAGCAATTTTAAATTTAAAAGGTTCAATGCCTTATCGCGCTGACGTGACCGAGCCCGACCCGAACCCGAACGTCATTTCTAAATATCTGTCTGAACCCGGCCCGACCCGTCGGATACCGTCGGAACCCGTCGGGCTCGGGTCGGGAATCCATCCTCTATTCGTCACATATATCTTAATTTGCTAGGGAGATGAATGAAGGTCTTTTGAGTTTGAGTCTTTTGTGTTTCTAACCCTTTAAGCATGATCATACATTACACAGAAATATTGAGTAAAGGCAAACTATTTTTATCCAGTTTTTACTATTAAATGGATTATTAATAATTCACATAATCCATCAAGGGAAATCTCATCTAACAAAAAATACGTTTTGCTATCATTCCAATTTAATTATGGAAATGTTATGCTATAGTCATTATGTTCTCTGCATGTTAAACATCCATATTAAAAATGTTTTTTAAATGTGACCCTGGACCACAAAACCAGTCATGGGTCAACTTTTTAAAATTGAGATTTATACATCATAAATAAGCTTTCCATTGATGATACAATGCTTTGTTATGAAAGAATAATATCTGTCTGAGATACAACTATTTAAAAACAAAAACAAAAATATTGAGAAAATCTCCTTTAAAATTGTCCAAATGAAGCTCTTAGCAATGCATATTACTACCAATATTTTTTTAATACATTTACGGAAGGACATTTACAAAATATCTTCATAGAACATTATGTTTATGCTCTTGTTAATGTACCAGCCTTGTTATTGTGATACTCTGTAAATGCAGATGCATATGCATCATTTTTCCTCTGCCATCGGTTCAGTTTCATTCCTTCTGTTTTCATGAGTTTGAGTCTGTACCAAGGTTCTTCATGAAGAATGGATGACTGTAAATATTTGATGACACATGCATTCCTTTTACACCATAAACCTTTATTTGCAGTATTAAAAAGTATGCTCATACGGTAGCATTAAATTGCCCTCTAAGGTCTTTAATCTTGGACAAAATATATGTAGTGGACTCCTGCGCAGAGAGTACTACCTATATTATCCCGTCTCTCTATCGATGTACAAAGAACTGATGGTGGATTGTTGTGCAAACATTTAAAAATCTATTTCATATATGACAAATTTATTTTGAAATTTGTAAAACTAAGCATATTCCATATTCCATTTTTTCTTTTTATCCATCATTTTTAGAGCCAGATTATTCAACGTGACTGATTCTGAAGTCCCGCTGATCTCCCTGATTTCTGGGTGAGAGGATGGGTCAGCTGCACACATTGGCGTGTTTTGTTTACAAATAATCAGTAACCTATTTTGGTGAGTAGGCTATAATGCATTTGATATATATGTATGATGAATGTAATAGATTTTTTTTTTTCTTGTAAATTTATGTTTTTTTTTAATTATTACTATTATTTTCATTATTATTGTATTATTTTTTAACATTTAATTATGTTAAATTCACATTTAATTCTGTAAAAATTTGTCAGAATAATTTATTTTTTAATAAAAAAAACACTGTTTTATCTTTGAACCTCACCTGAAAGAAATTTTTCATGCTTTTGATTGTTCAAAACAGTTGGTAATATTTTTCAAGAACCACTTATGCTGTTGCATTTTCTTTCCTGTAGAATTTGCACACACAAAAAAAAAAAAAACACACACACACAAAAAAGACAATTTGCCTTCATTTTTCATTTCAAATCTCTGGGAAAACCGTAATGGCCAGAGTGTCCGTGGTCGGAGAACGATGACCACAGTGATTGGCTGATAGGAGAGTGGTCTCTGATAGTGATTTAAAGGTGCCCTAGAATGAAAATTGAATTAACCTTGCCATAGTGAAATAATAAGAGTTCAGTACATGGACATCACATACTGTGAGTCTCAAACACCATTGCCTCCTCATTCTTATGTAAATCTCGTAAATCTTTTTTAAATGATTTTGTATTACAATATACAACCGTAGATACTTTGCTTAGATCGTTCACTCGATCCTTCTAGCAAACGTCACCTTTTCCACCAGATTAGGCTACATCACAGTCACTGTGTAACGTTAACCTACATTGTGACTAACGTTATATAAACATGCAATATCGTTGAAGAAAAAAGACAAGTCTAAAATGTAGGCTGAATGACACTTTAAGCAGATGCATCTCAAATGGAGATTGATAAAAATGCAGCTTACTTGTTTATTTGGTGTTTTCAGATCATCCGCGCGCGAGAGAGAGCTCGTGCCTATTGTTGCCAGATTGGACATGTTTAGGTAAAAACCGGAGTGTATACGGGTTTCTTTTCACAGAAAAGCTCTGTTTGGGGGATTTAATTACTGAAATCTGGCAACCGCACGAACTCGAGCTCTTTCTCGCGCGCGGATGATCTGAAAACACCAATAAACAAGAAAGCTGAATTTTATCAATCTCCATTTGAGCCGCTTTACTGAACTACTGTGAGCTACTGTGAACTACTTTTTTAATTCTGTAGCACTTTGAGATTTTGTTTAATATAAAGTGCATTATAAATAAATATAATGCATAATATATTATTTTTATTATTATTATTATTATTAGCTGTGAGCTGCTGAAATAAGCCAATCAGAGCAGAGCTCGACATTAATATTCATGACTCTTCCAAATAAAGCAAAAACAGAGCATTACATCCTAGGGACAATTTATAGGGTTGTAAATGGACCTGTAAAACTGTATCTGCACATTTTCTTCCCTTAAATAAGCCACATACCTTCTATGTAGATATCAGAGAACAATTTAACATATTGTTTCAAATCATTCTAGGGCACCTTTAATTACATATTGCAGAGCGAGGTGTCATGTTGCCATATTCAAATAAAGATTTTAAAATATAGGCAAAGTGTCACTAATTAAAGGATCTCTTTTGCCCTGTGACCTTTTGCTGAAATGTCTCTAATGTTAGTGAGTATACGTGAGTCAGTTTCCATGCTGTTTCATCACATCTGAAAGTGTCACTGTTGCCATGCATTATTTTCTATTCTTATATTCTCAAGTCCACACCGGTGTGAGCTCCGAAAAGGGCAGACCACGGGTGACTGTTTTGCTTTCTGCCAATTCCACCCAAAAACACTCAGACATGTAGTATCAAAGCTTGTTCAGAGGCTGTTCAGGTCGGACCTATTATTGCATTTTTACCAGCACAGTGCTTGAACAGAAGCAGAGACAGACATATTTCAGAACAAAAAGCATAAATCATCACAAGATAGAACAGCGTATATGAGAGGGTTGATAGATTTCTGGAGCACCAACCTGTTGTCTGTATCAGTATACTATCACATCTGACAACTACATGCTCACTGAAGAGGATATATCATGTGGAGAGGATGATTTCAAGGATTTAAAGCAGAATAAAGATGCTAGCACTGTCAGAGGAGGCTATCCCACAATGTATTCAGTTGCACCATACCATACCATTCTCAACTCATCAGGTTCCAAATGTCTACACCGAACAGACATCAGTGAACCAGGAGATAAAAAGGGTCACTTCTGAGGGTCTCAGTAAAAGTTAGGCTGCTCTTGACCAGCATTTTAACAGACTGCTTTGTTTTCCTGAAGAGGAGAGATATAAGAGTGAGTTATAAGGCTAAGAAAATGTATCAATAATGCAGATTTATCCCTCTTCCATCGCTCGCACTTTGCAACGAATCCTTCCCTTGTTGGTTGAAATGACCCGAAGCCCTAAAACTATACTTAAGTTAATTTTTTTTAATCCAGAAAGCTTATTTAATACAATTTTGAATATATTTTTTCTATTTTTAATGCATTTTATTTTATTATTTTAATTATTTTACCTTTAAAATGAATTATTAAGACTAGATTGAATCTAGTGATTGTATCAAAAAATAATCAATAAATAATAATTAATTTTACATTCAACTTAAATTTCAAATTAGCTCACAATTTCATGCATAACCCTTTTAATTCAGCTCAAAATATCTTACATTTGTTGTCTTTGCCGACTTCTTGTGGAAAGATAATAATATAAGATGATATTCCATGACTCTTGCATGTAGATGGCCTTATAGCTCTATATGGAGAATATGAGCTGTTCTGCTGGGTCCTAAAGTCCGTTGCTCTTCAGTATGCATTCAGATACACATGCAGACATTATAAAACATGAAACCTTTGGTAAAGTTTTAGCTTTTTTAGTTAGTATTGTAAGCATATTTAGGTTTTGTTCTTAAGTATTCATCGCATTCCATTAATTCCTAAAGCTGGTCAAATTGACCCGTGAGGGAAGGATTTGTTACTTTTTCTAATTTCAACCACAAAACTCCTCCAATCCAGTACATTTTCTTTTTGTGGTTTCAAGTACTACAAAAGTCCTAGGGTCTTGGACCACTCCAATGAACACTAAAAAAATTTCCCCCAAAGGTGTCCTATTGAATTGAGCTCAGGCCAGTAAAGTTCCTCCACACCAAACTCGCTTATCCATGTCTTTATGGACCGACGCTTTGTGCACTGGTGCGCAGTCATGTTGGAACAGGAAGATTTGGGCCATCCCTAAACTGTTCCCACAAAGCTGGGAGCATGAAATTGATCAACATGTCTTGGTATGCTAAAGCATTAATAGTTACTTTAACCAAAACTAAAAGGGGCAAGCCCAACCCCTAAAAAACAATGCCACACCATAATCCCCCCTCCACCAAACTTTACATATGGCACAATGCAGTCAGGCAAGTCCCGTTCTCCTGGCAACCGCCAAACCCAGACTTTTCCATGGGATTGTCAGACTGAAGCGTGACTGGTCTCTCCAGAGAACACGTCTCACTGCTCTAGAGTCCAGTAGGCTGCGTTACTACACTCTATCCCACGCTTTGCATTGCTTTTGGTGATTTAAGGCTTGGATGAGCTGCTCGGCCATGGAAACCCATTTCATGAAGCTCTCTACGCACAGATCTTGAGCTAATCTAAAGGCCACAGAAGTTTGGAGGTCTGGAGCTATTGACTCTGCAGAAAGTTGGCGACTTCTGCACACTTTGCACCTCAGCATGCGCTGACCCCGCTCTGTGATTTTATGTGGCCTACCACTTCGTGGTTGAGTTGCTGTTGAGTCACCTGTCCACGAACAGTTGAGCGTGGACTATTTAGTAGTGAAGAAATATCACAAATGGACTAATTGCACAGGAGGCAACCTATCGCGGTACCACGCTTGAGTTCACTGAGCTCCTAAAAGCGACCCATTCATTCACTAATGTTTGTAGAAGCGTCTGCAGGCCTATGATTTGGAGGGGTGTCCTAATACTTTTGGCAATATAGTGTCATCTTAAGCCATTCGATACCTTAGTGTGATGAACAATCCCACGTTTAAGTTAATATTAACAACCATATTTTGAGAGTTCATGTGAAAATCTGGTCACAGTGTTTAACCATTTACTGGAGGACAAGATTATCAGGGAATAACAACTTCAATTTTAGTTTAAGTTGTTAATCACTCAAAGCTATTGTCTGACTTCCAAAGCCTTGTGTGTAATTTGGTAGCAAATTGTAATTTGATGCTTCACCATTCTTTTGGAAAGCAACGAGAGCCCTAGTGACTATTCATTGAAATTTGTATTCTATTGAAAAGGGAAAAGCTTTACTGATTTACAATGACACAAGGGTCAGTAAATGACAGTATTTTCATTTTTGGGTGAACTAATCCTTTAGGACAATGTCCTTCTGCTCCCAAAAGGAGGGATTTTACTTTGCCAAAAAATCTTCTTGGCCATAACCTTTTATGACCGAGCACACTCATCAGCCTGTGCCAGGAAATGGCCAAAGGAAATGGCCAAATAGTGAAGTGCATAATTGTCTCTTTCTGAGGACCCATTCATCTGGCACGTCACTGAGGTGACATTTCCATTGTTCTCCAAATCTGCATATAGATATGCATTCCTTGAAGCAGTGTTTCTTCTGAGATAATGTGCATTTAGCTTATTTATAATGAATTTCCAAAGGGCCACCTTGTTAATAATAAAACGGGATACATTTAAATTTTTCTTTACAAGGATCCATAAGAATCAAATGTAGATGCATTAAGATTCATTTTAAGTAAAGGTTTTACTTCAGAATGTAAACAAATCGAGGTGCCTAAAGATTTAGTGAATATAGGGGATATTTCAGTTGTAGAGGGGCTCAGCCGCCTGCGGATAATGGGATGCTGGGGTTTCGAGATTGAAGTGGCGGTAAGTGGCAGACTTGCATACATTTTTTGGGGGGATTGACAGAAAAGCACAGAAAGCAGTGAGAGTGCCACAAATTAGAAGTGTAAAACAAAAACTGTATGTGCCAGTCAGATGTTAAGAAGAAGGTAATGACGTCTCAAAAAATCTCACAGTGACATTTAAAATCTCAAAATATCTTTCACACCAGACTTACAGTCGTAATCTGTTCAAGACTGCTACCTTCTCCAGTATGATAAGTATAGTAAACAACTGACTTTTATTTGCAAAAACAGATTATGGGCAAGCTTTACTAGATTTACTCTTTTGGTGTTAAAAAACTATTGTCAGGGTTTACCAAAGACACGCAGTGAAACATTTGTGCTGAAAAGACATTGACTGTTATTTTTGCATCTTGATTTTTTACAATGTGTGACTATGTAGATGTTGCTTCACATGCAACCTCTGTGTTGCCTTTCCAGTGTAAAGTCGGCTGTTCCGTGGGGAGTAAAAACTCTGCTATGTCTATATTTATATTAATTTATGATACATTATTTATGATGAAATCATTCTGATGGAACCGCATAGGGTACTTAATGGTGACCTTTGCTTTTGTGGTTTTATCACAGTTGACAAATTTAACTAGGGTCATAATAATGGAAGGCAAATTGAGCAAACAAAATCATTGTTTATGAGAAACAAAATGGGCTTACCTCAAGGCTCAATCTTAGGTTCGTTGCTTTTTAGTTGGTTTATAAAAGATCTGCCATGTTGTTGTCCAGGGGCTGTATTCACAAAACATCTTAAGGGTAAAAGTAGTTCCTAGCTTGTCAATTTAGGCGAAACTCTTAAAAATAATGGGTGTGTCAGTTCTAGGTTTAGGACTCCTACATTTTTGCACTAAGAGTATCTCACAAAGCATTTTAGCACTAAAACCAGATCCTAAATCTGTAGAAAGTTACAAATGATTAAATAGAGTAAAAGACAGAAAGACCATTTGAATGTGCTCCTCCTGAACTTTGTTTATAAAACATTAACAAGTTTGTTTGCCAATATAATCTTAATATATTAGGTTACATTTATTTTGGCTTGCTGTCCACTGATGAGGGGCTCAATGAAGCAGCTTTAACTCGAGCTGTGATATACCCCACAGTGACTATTATGTAGGGCAAGGTATCTAAGATAAAGGGGGAGTTTGGGGAGGTGGTGGGATGCTGGAACAGCTGAGACTGAGGAGAGGTAAGCAGCTGCTCTTATACTCCGGCTGTTGATTGGAAGATTAGATGGGCTCGCTCCTCCCTGGGAACTTCACTAATTTGTCACTTGAATTCTGCAATCTCTCGAAAGAAAATACTTGTTTAAACAATATTCAAGTCCTTTCAAACTAAGCAGTAAAACTGTAAATTTGCATGACCAAATTGAACATGACTTAAAACTGAAATCTGAAATATCCCAAACAATTTTCGTATTTGAAATGATTGGATTTTTTATGTGAAATTTCATAAAGCAACAGTAAATTTGACCTTACTTCAAACTTATGGTAGGCAGTGTTTTTCTTTTTGTTAAACTGGTTGAAACTCTCTTCACATCCTGATATCAATCAATAATAGAAGTGGTGTAGGTATTAAAAAATGTATGTATCTTATACTCTCAGGACTATAAAATGCTCATCCAACCTCCCCCTATATGTATTTGCATAGCATATGTATTTGCAGCACCGCAAACAAACAGCATCTGTCTTTTACAGTTTTTTCTGGATCAAAACAATGATCTTATGCTGCGTTCACAACACCATAATTACCAGATGTTAACCTGTGACTTCCTGAATCTGTCCACGTCCTCAAACTAGATGTATGCATTTCTACACATATGCATATTCTATGCAGTCAGGTGGCTCAAGTCGGAGCTCTATGAGTTGTATACATTCATTATTATTGTAATGTTAAGTGCTTTGAGACATGAGGTAGTGTAACACTGTCTCCTTTGTGGATACTGACATAAAGCCACATATTTATATGCCACATATTTATATGAGCCTGATTTCGACACATAAATAATTACGTATTTATCACTGTCGGTCATTACAATTTCGAGAGTGAATCCCACATGCATATCCGGATGGGCCTATGTGTTAAAGTGTGTGACTGCTTGTCAAAAATCGAAAACAAAAATGTTATTCAAATTCTGAAAATATTATAGGCCTATCAATTATTTTTGTATATCGCCTTGACGGCGCGCTTAGAGCGCTGCTTTTTAATCTTTAAAAGCTTTCAGTCATTCAATAACCGTTATATTAATCAGTGAAGCTGACAACACAATGAATCTCTTATTTCCAATATTATCCACACTTTGAGAGGATTATCGCATGTGCAGACCTCAGCGCTGGTCAAAGACTCGAGCGGTGAGTGGATTCGGACTTCAACACCTGTGATTGGCCACTGCGTTCAAGAAATCAACAAAAATGTCTGTGATTGGCTACATTACTCACCGAAGCAATTTGATGAGCGCAAACACAGATACTCACTGGATCTTTTGCCAACTTTTTTTGCTAATAATATGCTATTATTAGAAAGAAAACAGATCCTAGACCAGCAGTTATGGGCAGTAGGGATGGACATGATAAATCGACGATTGATAACTGATCGTTAAGAATTTATATATAAAACGCAGGTTACGTTGCGTAGAGTCTTGAAGCAATTAAATGAATTTCACTGTGTGGCAGCAATTAAACATTTTACTACCAGGGTACAATATTTGAAACCATAATCGTTTATTGGTGATCTTCCATTTTGATTTCAAAAGAATAGTCATGAAGAGGTCACAGCAAAGTGTGGAGTGGGACCATTTTGATTTAAAAAGCAAAATAGTTCACTGCAAACATTGCGATGCCGTGTGTAAGTACAACACGGCCACAACTCAAATGATCTACCACTTAAACAAAGTGCATCCGTCCCTGGTTAATGTCGGTGGCGGTGCATCCTGCTGGCCAAGTTAGCGCGGAGGATCCCAGCAGCATCAGTCCTCTCAGAGCGTGAGCGTCTCAGCTGTACATTGTGTCCGTTTTTATTTCAGCTCCCATGTTAACAGGTTAGAGCTTGCACACTGCTTGCATGACATGAGCGGCTCGAGCCGGGCCGAAAACGCATGCATGCAAGAAATCGAACCAACACCTATTTTTCACGCGACACGCAAGCATATTGTAAACGTTTCCAGGCAAAATAGAATAGGAAATTATGTTTATATGTAATTTCTGGCACAAAAACATATTAATAAATTACATTTTGATGTTTGAAAGTCTCTAGGTAACATAAATGCAGATATAGGCCTAATTGTAATAAAAAAAATTATAATTATCGAATTTGAAATATTGCACTTGTTACAGAACTAAATATTTTGTAACGTATTTTGCCATCAGTGTCTTTGCTATCAGTGGGCTATACATTTATGTTTAACATGAAGTATAGGCCTTCTCTGTACGTCCCCTAGCAGCAGCAGCGGGGGGGGGGCATGTTGGAATCGGGAGCATAAATCCTCACATAAACCCATAATAATAAAAAAAAAAATGTTTGTACGTGTGCTCTTCCTACCTGTATAACAACTTAACAAGTAGGATATATACATAAATTCTTATCAGTTTGCACTGCAGAAGTTATGAACTACATATAGATTAATCCTTATTAAAGGTACTGTTATTTACTAAAGAGCAGAGCATATTTAGTGAGCAATTACTTTTGTTCTTTACATTGTCATTATAAGTGATTACTGTCACTTTAAAAGATCTTCCGCTGTCGCACATGATGAAGTCGCAGTTACAAAACGTACAAAATGCGTGACTGTCCACCACCTGTTCCTTTTCAGAAAATTAAATTCGCTGTCCAATTGATCAAGGTATTTAATCAAGGGTTTGGGTTTTTTGGCAGGAGTGCCTTCCGTCTCTATCGTTAGTTACGTCCATCATCCATCTCTGTTTTGTTTTTTCCCCCGCGTTGTCACTCATCACCTGACCTCACACACTAACCTCACGACAACGGCCACCTGAATGCTACTGCAGATGGCAGTTATCGCGAGGCTAGTTACAGAGCTCAGATTGGAAATGTTTTTGTTTGTTTTTTACTTATTATTTTTTAATAAGGCAGGTTAAAATACGGGACATTTACAGGAAAATACAAATACGGGAGGGAACGGCGGGAAAGAAGGGTAAAATACGGGACTTTCCCAGCCAAAACGGGATACTTGACAGGTATGACATATGTTCGGTTTGGCTAACTGCAGTGTAACTTTCTGCCACAAGTTGATTTTGTAAAAAAGGTCTCATTGAGGAAAAACTTCTCGGTTTTGTATGTAACCTTAGTTCCCTGAATAGGGAACAAGATGCTGCATCACCGCTGCGGGAACGCCTCTGCGTGATTGCCTTGTGAAGCACGTATATAACCAACTAATGACACGACGGAATGTCATAGGCGGGTGACTTCATAGACCTGGAAACTATAAAGGACCCGTGAACACAAACAGAAACTAGCTTCTGAAACAGCCTGAAGTAAGCGCTCACGGGCATGCAGGGAGTATGACCGGGTGACACAGCATCTTGTTCCCTATTCAGGGAACTAAGGTTACATACGTAACCGAGACGTTCCCGTCTGAAGGGAACTCAAGCTATACCCGATCCTAATACTCATTGTAATGACAATACCCACGTCCCCATACGAGCCAGATGCCCATCCACCATTGGCTAAGGAACGAGCACCCGTGCTCCAGCGATGAAGTTGAGGTCAAGCTCATAGAACCTTACAAAGGTGTGCGGCGAGGACCACCCCGCCACGTCACAGACTTCATTCTGGGAAGCCCCTGATAACAAAGATTTGAACCCACCATACTCCTGGTAGAGTGGGCCCATACAGCCAAGGGAGACGGCTGACCGGTAGCCTCATAAGCAAGCTAGATAGCCTCGACCATCCACTTGCTCATTCTCTGCTTGGATGCTGGGCCCCCTCGAGAGGGTGGCCCAAACCAAAGTGCCATGAAGGAAACGAATAATAAGCGGATGTCGCCCTAATGAAACACCACCCAAAGGCATGTGGTAAGCTGCTAAGGCTGCCACATATACCTTCAATGTTGTGGGAGCTAATCCTGTAGAGAATCTTTCCAGCAGGAAGTCCAGCACAGCACCCACTGGGCAGTTAACTGGGTCCCACTGGAGATCCCCACACCAAGAAGTGAAGAGTTTCCACTTCAAAGCATACAATTTCCTTGAGAAGGGAGCTCTAGACTGTAGAATGGTCTCCACAACCTCAGTTGAGAGACCTGAACTCATGAGCTGAGCCCCCTCCCCCGTGAGGGAAGCATCCGTCGTTAGAGTGACTCGACGACAAGGAACTCTCCTTGAACCAAGAACCAAGGCTGTTTCCATATCATCAATGCATGACATTGAAGACAATGCCGCGTGACCTTGATAACACGGAGCCACCACTGCAACGTTCTCAAGTACAACAGGCCACAAGGAATTATTTTGGACGCTGCTGCCATCAGATCCAACAGTCTGATACTGTTATCAACTAGCACTTTAAGAACTAACTTTAAGACTACAATAAATCAACCAATCGTCGATGTAGTTGAGAATTCGGATGCCCTGCATGCGCAGGGGAACCAGAGCTGCATCTACACACTTTGTGAAGGTGCGGGGTGACAAACCTAGACTGAATGGAAGAACCCAATATTGGTACGCTTTTCCCCCGAAAGCAAACCTCAGGAGCTTCCTGTGCTGTGGAAGGATGGATACATTGAAGTATGCATCTTTTAGATCTATCGTGACAAACCAGTCCTCTGACCTGATCTGTGACATGATCTGTTTGAGTGTAAGCATCTTGAAACTGAGTTTCGCTACCACTCGATTGAGAATGCGCAGATCTAAAATGGGCCACAGTCCTCCATCCTTCTTTAGCACAATAACTGGGCTTGTTTTTTTGTTTTTTTTATAACAAAACATATATATTTTTATATTTTTATCCAAATGTTTAGACGTCTTTATAACAAAATTAAAATAATAAGAAGTAAAAATAAAAATGAACACATTAACAGTAGAGGGCCGCAGCTCTGCGGTGTTGTGCTGCCATTCTAGATAATGGAAGAATAGGATGCAGGAGAAAACAAGTTTTACCAATAATTCCAAAAAAAAACTTGTAATTTTTGCTCATGGTTTAACTGAATCATCAAAGGTCAGCAGCAAAGTGGTCAATAAAGGTAGATTAAATGCATAAAAATATTTATTTTATTTAACATTAAGTTTACTGAAGGTTTGCATAGTCTGATTTTGCATTTGACTGATTTTATTTATTTTGAGGAATACTGAATCTTTATGAAAATTAGATGAATATATGCTCAAATTTACAATAACCTGTTCACACGCAATGCCTTTGCTTTCGAGGGCTGCCTGAGCGTGCTGCGCTCCCAGGCAAACAGCACACATGCTGTGTGTCTCCCCACCCGTGATGAAGTGGGCAGGGATGAACACAATTGCACACCTGAACCTCTTGCAGTGATTGTTCGCTCGCCATTTTAACCTAAATGTGTGTGCAGTCAGTATATTGTTTTTTGTGTATGCTGGTGAAACTCTTTACAAAGACAAAAACACCAAACTGACAATGGTTACACAGAGCGCTACTGAAGACACAGAAGCTAGTTTCTGTTTGCGTTCACGGGTGCTTTCTAGTTTCCGGGTCTATGATGTCACCCGCCTATGACGTTCTGTCGTCTCATTGGTTGGTTGGTGACGCAGCTCGAGTTCCCTTGAAACGGGAACACACTGTATTTTTGTATTTATTGAATTTTTAAATTTTATTATAAAAATATGAATGATTAATCGATCGTCGATTGTTAATTCTCCCGACGATCGATTAAAAATGTTTTTTATTTGAATGCCCATCCCTAATGGGCACCTTTTCCCTCTAAAAGCAATCAGTAGCTAGCCTGACAAGCCAGACCCACATCAAGATGTTTGGTTTGGAAACTCACCATTGACGGCTCAATCCGAGGGGCGGATAAACGGTTGTCTGTCAAACTCCCTCTGCACGCGATAGGATAGCGCTACACCAACCAGAGCAACGAAGGTGAAACAGAGCTCGCTGACAGATTAAACATTCGCCGTATCCGGTCGGCTAAACTCTGAACACATCTTCCCTTCTTAAGAATGACTTCAGTGCCGTTCTTTGTTCTTTTCTCAGAGAAAAGCTTAACTCCAAGTCTTCCAGAGTCGCGGTCAAAGCTGATTCGAAAGACCGCCGCCGTTCGCCAGTTTCTGTGTTTACTAGAAGCACGCAAGCGCAACACGGCCGCCGTCATTATGGCCCCGCCCACCAACTCTATACACGATGTGATTGGCCCGGCAAGAGTTTGGTGATTACAGCTCAGAAGTGTATTGAGAGTTGCTAGACGACATTTGCGGGCAGATTAGATTTGCTGCCGCTAGGGTGCGTCTAGATTTCTAGGCTAATCAGTAGCAGGAGCAGCAGACGGCAGTGGCTTGAATGATAAAATGACATGCTATTTTCAAGTCCATCTACCTCAGCCCGGAGGGGGGCACAGGGATGTCCATGAGGTTCATGAGGTTCCCCCCCAACACACACACACACACACACACCATTTTGATGGATGCATATTTCAAATATAGGCCTTTATTAAACTAAAAATGGACGGAGAACATCTTATGGGGAAATTAAATTACTGGTGCTTTGGGTGTCTTGTTCATCATTTGTCTTTTTATATAAAAATAAATGTGGGCGTTGAAATCGTGTTGGCCGGGGGAACTGAGTTGTAATCAAAGAGGGCACTTTCACTTTCAAAGGGCCAGGGGCTCAAGCCCCCCAAAAATTGTATTTGTCAAAGCATATCCGGAGGCCCTTTTTTATTCCTGTACTGATACACTATTGTATACACAGGCACTCTGAGTAATGATATTAATTTCCACACCCCAAGATTCATATCCCATATCAAAATCACCCCCTGTGGTGGTGAAAATCAAGTTTTTACTGTTGTTTATGTCTGTGTGGGTTTTTGCGCTAAGACATCATGTGCAAGTGTCACACCATTGAACCAAAGACAGTCTCAGAAACAATTGTGGTCTCTCCTGGTTCGGTTGAAACACGCCCCAATTATTATTATTTATTTTTTTCATGAAAAAATAGTCCAACAGCTTAAAACATCGAGAGTATTTTTGTCTGCCATATTTCAAAAGTAAAAGCACACTCTTGCGGTGTGTGGTTGAATAATTATTTCAATATTACATCGTATTGCGTTTCTAAGATGCCTAAGGGACAAAAGCTGTCCTGCCAGAGTCATTCATTTCTCTTCATTTTCTGTCTACCCCTAGCGAAAATGTAAACTCTACCTCTCACGTTTGTCTTGGAGCACGAATCTGTCTCTTGTTCAGATTTAATTTTGGAAAAGCCTGAGAGAAAACAAAACCTGCTTATGTCTCATTTGCACTTTAATAAATGCCAAATTCAATTTCGTAATCTATAAATTTAATTTAAGGATCCTTTAAAGAAACTAAGAGTGGAGCTAGTAAATGAGACTCAGACTGGCTATAGGAACAGATAATGATGCATTCTTGATGTATCCAGAAACAAAAAACACTGATGAAGCAGAAGGTCACTTCTCCAGACGGCATCACATGACCATGACGTGCGACGCAATGAGCACTTGGACACCCGGTGGAATGGCATTGATGGTGCTGAAGGCGGTGCAACAATGTCAGATTGATTGCACTGAGCGAAGCAGAGTCCAGAATGTTCTATCCTCGATGGATGATGTGAACACAGGAATATCCAGTCTTGCAGAACCATTATTCAGTTCTGTTAATGGGACCAAATGTCATTTATTAAAAATGGAGCCAGCCCTGAATATCAGCCTTTTCTCAGTTCGCAAGTACCCTACAGAACAAACAAAAAGTGAGTCCCCTAAAGTATCGTTCTGACTGTACGAACATGTACACTCCTGAAATTGGGATGATTGACACCGTGGTAACCAAAGCAACGTCCTCTCTTATTGTGTGTTTGTTATCTGCTATTTTTGACAATATTATATTACAGTTTAACCAAAATTGCATCACCCATCTTTAAAAAATAGTGTTTTATATTAAATATAAGTTTGTGGGCTTGTTGTTTTGGATTTGATTTATATTCCAAAGTGGCATATATAATGCATTTAACATCAAATAAGCAAAACATACACACTTTAAAGCTGGCACTTAAAGATTTCAATAGATATATTTCTCATGTCTGTGTGACAAGTAGGCATTATTTGCTGCTGACGTGCAAAACATGAGACAAAACATAACAAACATAGAAAAGTTATTCAATTTAATTTGTATGTTGCACAATATGTAGGCTGTCAGCGTGAACATCGCCCTGCCAATTTTTTTGTGTATGTGAAGGATGCTATACGTGGATATTGGGACACATAATACATACTATAATAGTTTAGCGATTCATTCATGGAAATAATTTAAATAAGTGAGCTTCACTTTAATATGCTTGTTATAGGCTTGGTATTTAAAATAAATGTTTGTAATTAATATAATTTGGCACTATTTTTATTACTATGTTTTTATTTTTTGTTCTCTATTGAATATCATTACATTTTAAGTGAGGAAGTAAAATACATGTTTGTTAATGTATTTTTTTCTTTTTTTACCAGCATTTTACATTAGTTCTAAATGTAATAATAAACATGCAACTTGTGCAACGTGTTGGTTTTTTTCCTCTCTCACCAATGCAGGTTTGACCTGTTGCAACTATACACTGATAAAAATGTTCTGGTTAATTTATTTAAAAAATAATAATAATAAATAAATAAATAAATATATATATATATATACATTCGGGAGTTCGTGAGATATTGCAGACGCTACGATTCATTTAATTTGATCAACGCATCAAATCAGCTGGTACACGACACGACTGTTTGCACCGCGAGCCGGCCGCGATCACACAAGCTTCCGTGTTAAACACAGACACCGCGGAGCTTTCAATGTTGCTGATAGCTTCAGATACAAAAAAATAAAGAACAAATGTGTGCAAATGATTTGTTGAAAAGCAGAGAACAGTAGCCAACAGTAGCCGACTCCCCGAACTTTTCAAACATACTCGTAAGGCCGGGAGGCGCTCTTAACGTGCTCGGCTCGTCTCGTATTTCCTCTCACACAGTGCGAGCCGCGACCATACGATCATCCACGATGTCCACGCGATTTCTCCCGAGAAAAAAAAAAATCAGCTGCGAGTTCGTACGACAGCAAAAATCGCACCGTGTACGCCCGCCTTAACGTTGGCATTAACGCTTCTCATTTACTTTCAATGGGTGACGTCATGCGTTGCCGAACTGAATTGTGTGTTCCGTCGAGTTAAGATCGCCCTATGCAAATAGCCTTGTGCAGACGCTAGCCAATTGTGCTCATTTAAAACAATGGTGAATGAAGAATGATAAAAATGGAGGAAAAACTGATGGTTGTGGTGGGTAATCTCCCGGTTCTGTATGACCAATCTTATTATACATGCTCAGAGGTGGACAGTAACTAAGAAAATTTACTCGAGTACTGTACTTAAGTACACTTTTTGAGTATCTGTACTTTACTGGAGTATTATTTTTTCTGGGAACTTATGACTTTTACTTCACTACATTTGAAAGACAAATATCGTACTTTTTACTCCACTACATTTCTATCAAGGTCGAAAGTCGTTTCTACAGCAGCTCTGAAAGTCGGAGGATGAGTTTTTTCCTTCTTTAAACGTTTTTTTGTTGTTGTTGTTGCAGACAGTATATCAGGAATCACTCTTATTCTAGTCATTTACATTTCCCCAACTTTATTTAAACACTGATCAGTTTATAGCAAAATGGAAGAAGACGGTTCTTAGGCACAAGTGTGTGTACCCATAGCCATACTTTGAAGGTATGTTTCAGGGTTTTTTTGTGTTTTTTTTAAACAAGATTAGTTTTGTTGGCATACACTTGATGCATGTCTTATAAAACATTACAAATATAAACATCTGGGAGAAAGAGAAGAGTAAATTTGGGAGAATATCAGATGTGTATCAGTGTATTGGATCCGTGCATTCGGCCTTAAAGTGACAGCAGCTTTGTAAAGAGCTTTGTAACTTATATACAAGTATTTAAATGAGTTTAAGTTAGTCGTATGCTAGTATGTCAGATGGAGCATCACTGAATGGCTTAAACCATGATGACAGTGTGCATTTTTACAACAATAATAAAAAAAGGAATTGGCATAAAAAGGAAATTTACTTTTGATACTTAATTACTTTTGAAAACAAATACTTTTACTTTTATAGTAATACTGTACTTTTACTTAAGTAAAAATCTGTTTCTGTATCTGTAAATACATAAAATAAAAATCTGTAACAACTTTCACTTGTAACAGAGTAATATTTCACCAGTAGTACTTTTACTTTTACTCAAGTAATAGAGTTGTGTACTTTGTCCACCTCTGTACATGCTGGGACAAAAACCGGAGAGACCAGGCCTGGAAGAAGGTTCCAGAGACGGTTGGTGAATTTGGTCCAAGCGGCAAGTAATGTGATTGGCTGTTGTCACTGTGACGGTCGCATCAGCACCAAGCTTCAGCCACACCCTCCGTCAAGCGTTAACACCCGACGCCCCGTGTGAATGCAGCGTAACGCAAACAAATGCCTTGGCTGAAAGAACAACTATAAGACCCTGACAAGGAAGGAGAGGGCTGTTCATTAGTCCACATCCATTAGTCAGCCATCTTGAAAATCACTAAGGTTTAGGCTGCAACTGCCTTTAAAAATCCCCCAGGACAGAGAGGCCAAAACAAAGAGAGGCCATATATAGGAAACCTCTATGGATTTTGTTTCGAAGACTAAATCTAAAAATGCCAGCTAAAACTCAATTTGAGCTCTGCTAGCATGTTTAATTCATAATACCACTCCATTTCCAGTGCACTAGCATTAATCGTCCCGTACTGTACCACGCATATATTCTTTGAAATGCTATGGCAAGGATATGTTAGTGTGTGTTTTGGAGGGAGTGCGCTCTTTACTACATGCAGTTTATTATCACTCGACTGCAGTGTGTGCATTACGCTGAATGTGTTCTGAAATGTTTATTAGACGATCATTTATGTTGTAAGTGTTGTAGAATAAATCAGCAGTTACAAACCGTCTGTGTGTTTTATTGTTGGCAATTGACTGGCCACTTTATTCTGTTTATTATTATAAATACATCACATATGCACAGACACTGCAAACTGATTTGCAATAAAAGCAGAGCTTCTCTTTTGTGTGGATTCTTCCTCTATGCTTTGAATTTTTTTAATCATTGCTTATTTTGATAGGAGACAGGGTTTTCTATAACTTAACTGATACTGACAAGCAATATCAATATAGATGATTAACACAACATTTACTAAATCACTTTTCAAGATCAAAAGTTATATTAACATTCGTTAATGCCCTGTGATCTAACATAAATATGAACTAACATTAAGATTAATAAATGGTGTAAATATATTTATCACTGTTAGTTCATGTTAATACATCACTTAATGTGAATAACCACATTGTAAAGTGAGTGAAGTAAAAACCCATTAATGTACGATAAAGTTGCAAAACATTTTTGTCAGAATTTAAAATCTTATATCTGTTGTTCTATAATTTATATTTTTAAATACAAACAAATAATGGCAATAATCTCCAACTGAAATGCAGTGGAAAGAACAAGTTTTCAAATGCTATGAAAATATCAGATTTCTGCATTGATTGCTCAAAAAATGTGGTCTGATGTTAATGTAAAGCCCACAAAGAATATATGGTTAAAGGGTTAGTTCACCCAAAAATGAAATTTCTGTCATTAACTCCTCACCCTAATGTCGTTCCACACCCGTAAGACCACCGTTCATCTTCACACACAGTTTAAGATATTTTAGATTTAGTCCGAGGGCTTTCTGTCCTTTGAATGTAAGTGTATGCACACTATACTGTCCACGTCCAGAAGGTAATGAAAACATCATCAAAGTGTCCATATGAGACATCAGTGGGTTAGTAAGACTCTTTTGAAGCGTCGACAATACATTTTGGTCTAAAAATAACACAAAAAAAAAAAATTTGGTCTAAAAATAATAAAACTACGACTTTATTCAGCATTTATACAGCAAACCTCAAATAAAGTTTCAAATGGTCGTGAATCTTCAGATTGATTCGTGATTCGTATCGCCAATGTCACGTGATTTCAGCAGTTTGACACGCGATCCGAATCATGATTCATGACCGTTTGAATCTTTATTTGAGGAACACGGAAGAGAAGACAATGCTGAATAAAGTCGTATTTTTTGTTATTTTTGGACCAAAATGTATTGTCAATTGTGGCAGGGGGGGCGTGGTTCAGCGAGGTCTGCAGCAGGAGAGAGAGCCGTGGGACGAGCGGTAAGTGAGTGGGTTGGACGCAGATTGATAACACCTGTCTCTCGTTTCAGTAAAGGGCGCGGAGAGGGTAATAAACGCCAGGAGAAACGGAAGCAGGGGAGAGAGAGACGGATTGCTGACGCTCACCCTAAGAGAGACTGAGATAACCCGGAAGCCGGAAAGACCGCAACCCGGAAGTGAAACTGTTCCTGAGTGTTTATGAAAAGTCACACGCTGAAGTGTGCATGCTGTGTTTTGAGTTGAACAATAAAAGTCGTCAGCAGTCTCGCCGACCCCCGTGTCCTCTTCCTTCCTTTTCTATCGAATCGCTACACTGGTGCTGAAACCCAGGAGGGAAGAAGGACCCGCGCCGCCACCAGTGTAGCGATTCGAGCGCTCCGGGTTATCTCAGTCTCTCTTAGGGTGAGCGTCATCAGTCCGTCTCTCTCTCCCCTGCTTCCGTTTCTCCTGGCGTTTTATACTCTCTCCGCCCCCTTTACTGAAACGAGAGACAGGTGTTATCAATCTGCGTCCAACCCACTCACTTACCGCTCGTCCCACGGCTCTCTCTCCCGCTGCAGACCTCGCTGAACCACGCCCCCCCTGCCACATCAATGCTTTAAAAGAGTCTAACTGATGTCGACTACTTTGATGATATCTTCATTACCTTCTGAACGTGGACAGTATAGTGTGCATAGACTGCATATGCTCTGGGACTAAAATATAAAATATCTTAAACTGTGTGTGAAGATGAACGGAGGTCTTACGGGTGTGGAATGACATTATTGGGAGTCATTAATGACATCAATTTAATTTTTGGGTGAACTAACCCTTTAAGAGATGAGGGACAACCCTTTTAGACCATGTGCCTGGCACGCTGACTGTTTTTTCCATCATTAAACTAGTAAAAGTGGATTTAGACACACTCTCATTTCACCTGCGCCGTGTACTTCAGACCATACACACGGATCAGTAAAAAACTGCCTGTGCATTCAGAACATTGCCAAAGGGATTCTGGTGGTGGTTTGAGAAGTAAATAATGCAGTGAATATTTGCAGTGAAGACTGTTTGCTTTAGATTATGCAGATTAGGTAAACTGTGTTTGCCACCTATGATGCCAGCAGCCACAGAACTAGAATGAAGCGCCAGATTGCAATACCCTACTCATCGGAAAAGGATAAATTGTGCCTTTCAATAGACACTCTGTAGAGTCTATTGAGTCCAGGTCTGCAGGGGAGAGGCGTTAAAAGATACATCTAAGCTCTGTGTTGACAGATATTGAGTCTCTGGCCCAGAGAGGCAGAAGACACAGATACATACAACCAGGCTACAGCAAGCAAACCTTCACTTCTACAGCATCTGCATGTTCCAAATTAAGGACATTTTGCACATATTTTAGAGCTCTTTCGCTGCTCTAGGAGATCAGGAACATTAAAACTCTTTCAAGAGACCTTGGCATCATTATATTGTCAGTATATGATCAATCGTGTCAATTCACCGAAAGCCACAGCATGGCGAATTCTGGTGATGTCATAAAATCGTACTGCCTCGATGTGACGACAAGTGTGTGTGTGTGTGTGTGTGTGTGTGTGTGTGTGTGTGTGTGTGTGTGTGTGTGTGTGTGTGTGTGTGTGTGTGTGTGTGTGTGTGTGTGTGTGTGTGTGTGGTGATAATGAATCACATATAGATTTATAGATTTGATCATAACCCTGCAAATTAGACAGTTATAGACCACTGTTTTAAAGGGGGGTGAAACACTCAGTTTCAGTCAATCTCATGTAAATCTTGAGTACCTATAGAGTAGTATTGCATCCTTCATATCTCCGAAAAATCTTTCGTTTTATTATATTTGTAAAAGAAATATGGGCTGTACCGAGTCTTTCCGGAAAAAAAACGAGCGCCTGGAGGCGTATCGTGTGGGCGGAGCTAAAGAATGACATATGCGCAAAGCGGTGACGTCCTCAAGCGTGGAGAAACCATAGACTGTAAAAAAATAGAAACCCATCACTATCTCAGCTAATAGATATGATCCAGAATCTAATTCGGAGGCTGAAATAGAAACAGCAACAGCAGGACGTCCGTCTCTGTGGTATGGACTGTATTTAGAGGCCTGTCAACATGACATGATTCGGTTTATGGACTATTGTATGCGACCAAACCTTAGTAGCAAGCAAAACGGTTTTGCACGTCAGACTAGTGTAACAAGTTACATAGAACAGCAATGAAGTCCGTTAGCGCATTTGAATGACGAAGCACGCGATCGTGTCGTTTACTGATGTTTACTCACGTGAGGATAGCCAACAGCACAGACATTTGAAGCAGTTTTACTCACCGGCTGCTTCCAAAGCAGGACCGAACCTTTATCGCTGGGACGGCTCCGTCAAAAACACACTTCTTGGAGTGTAGAGATCCACTTTGTGATGCGACTGAAGTAGGGGTGTAACGGTTCACAAAATTCACGGTTCGGTTCGATACGATACACTGGTGTCACTGTTCGGTTCGGTACGGTTCGGTATGTTTTAGATACAGCAAAAAGAAAAAATTGGCAGAAATTACCTTTTTTTATTATTATTTTATTAAAACTAACAAAGTATGATTTTTTGTTGTTGTATGATTTTACCCATCTTCTATGTAGTTACAGGAATAAGACATAGCTCTTTACATTAGCGTGTGCGGTGCGTGTTGCGTTGCGTGTGCGTTGCAGGAGCCCCACACCCTGTAGTGCTTTACATATGCTGCGTTTGCAGTCCGCAACTGATCCGCTGTTGCATATCACAAATACAGCATTTATTCATTATTTTTTATTTAAAATCCAAAAGTTTTTACTGAACATGCCTCGTCAGAATTCAAATTCTCTTTGTTTACTCTTTAATAGAAGTGAGGTTAGGTAGCCTACTACATTTAAACAACATTTTATTAAATTCATTTATTCATATTTATATACTTTAGATTTAGCTCACACAAGTGGCAAAACATTTAAACATAGGTTATAGCCTAAATCACAAACATTTTAAATTAGAAACTTACAATAGTGTATTCAAAAACAGCCGACTCTCGTCTTTTCTTTCGTTTTTACACCCTTTTAAAAGAAATCCTGCAGGTCAAAAAGAACTTTGCTTTTCACCTCCAAGAAAGTATGAGTGCTCTCCATTATGGCACATTTTTTTACCTTAATGCCAGGTAAGGTGTCGTTTTGTTGCTTTACTTGAGAAAAAAAAAGCCATGTGTTGACTTTGAAACAAGAGTATATTTTAAATGAGATGCATCTGTGGTGAAATTACTAGATTTTCGCGTCAGTACATGTTTATTTTAATGCGAACGATCTTCTGTCGCTTTAATGCAGCAACGCAGCGCAGCAAAAAATAGACTCGGTACGAAAACGATCCGTGCACTGCTGCAGACGCAACGCTCCTGGAACGGACTGACGGACCGCACCCGCGTGCAGTGTGAAAGCTGTCATCCGTTAACATGGGTACGGAAAAAAATACGCACCGCACACGCACTGCAGACGGAGTATGTGTGAAACGGGCGTTAGGTCTCATATCCGCGGCTATAAATGGACCACTCGCCGCGGTGATGTCTTTTGCCGTTTGAATAAGTTGGAAATGTCTGTCTAAATGCTGCGGGGATAGTTTGTGGGATAGTTTGTGGCTGTTTCTCCTTTTTATCGTCTTGTTGTCGGCGTAAATGAGTTGATTAACATGACATGAATTATTCCCGCTGCTGTACCATCAGCAAATGCGACATACCGTTGTTTTTTAATCCATCAATCTTGCCAACACCATCATAGCTTACCAAGAATCCAAAGTTCACCCAAACACCAGACCTGCTGGTTATTGGAGGATCTTCTATTTCTGGTTTGTTAAACGCAATAGCCATTTTGCCACGAGCATTCAGCGCGTAGCCTACTGAGTAAGCGAGCACCTGACTGAGCAGCCTAAAACATTTGGTGTTTTTTTTTTCTTTCACTTCGGCGGTGTCAGGGGCATTGCCTGTTATGTCGTTTTGGTTATTGGGCTACCTTGTTGAACGCATATTATTATATTTCACACACTTTTTTATTTTCCAAATCTAATTAATTAGTCCAAGAACTAATTCGGAAGAACGGTTCAATACGAATACGCGTATCGTTACACCCCTAGACTGAAGCATTTCTGCGTTCAAATCGGTTCAAATGCAGCGCTTCCTTCCCGGAATGCTGTGCTGAAGCGTTGAAGTCGCTTAATGTCAAAGTGGAGGAATGAAGTGGAGCGCGGCGCGGACTATAACCGACATTAGTGTTCACGGACGACTGGATCTGCAGCTGAGAGCAGTTTACTGTTTACAGCGTGCATTTCCTCTCTCGCGCTAGTGACGCGCGGGCACCCTACCGGGAGAAGAGCCCGTACGGCCCATACAAGGACCTTCCGCTCTATTAACGTCAAGTAGACCCATAATCGAAAAAAACTCTCCGAAACTTGTGAGAAACCGGAAGGAGTATTTTTGACACAGAAATACTCCATCAAACGTCCAACTTAGTTTTTGAAACTTTGTCTATGTTTAGGATGGGAATCCAAGCCTTTAACAAAGTAAAAAGCTCAGTATGCATGAAACAGCATTACACCCCCCCCTTTAAGAATTAAGGACTTTCAAAAGCCTACTTCACACAACTCAAAGGTCTGAATATTATCCAATTTAAAGGTCCACTATGTCGTATTTTTGCAGTAAAATATCCAAAAACCACTAGGCCAGTGTTATATATTTTGTTCACTTGAGTACTTACAATATCCCTTTCCAACTATTTGTAAATTGTGAGAAAACTGCTATTTTAACTAAGGACCGGGACGTGTCAGCATATGTTTGAGCGAGTCACCTGTCAATCGCTTTATATCTGCGTTGGTTTTATTCTGCAGAAGCGCTTTACTCTTAGCAGTTTGAACATGTCACAGCAGCCACCGAGCGAACGCACAGAGTAACGTCATAAAATCATTTTAAACACACTTAAATGTATCTAATATGATAAACAGAGCTGCTTTACCTGACCGGAAAAAGCGGAAGTGCGAGCATGCATGAACATGATTTCTGCCCGAGTCCTATTTTCCACCGGCTGTGATGAGAAGACCACATGTCCCAAGATGCTGCGCTCACACTTTACGTCATCAAACTACGCCTTTGTTTAGAATAGGCGCCCTCCAGTGGACGGAAAGTTGCATAGTGCACCTTTAAATGTATTTGTTTAATTCACTTAGTGAATTAATTTGTTTAGTTCACTTGACGTGACGTCTTTTTCGAAGCTGTCAGCGTCTGCATTACATTATAATCTGGAACTGTGTTTTCAAAAAAGTTGTGAGCGCTTTTTTATATGCCAATGCCGACTTTTTTTTCTGCAGCTCAGAGCATCTTTTCAAGTTGAAAAAAGTTCAACTTTTCTGATAAAAACTCCCTACGTCAAGTGCGTTTTTGACAGCTGACCGATGACAAGTGAGTAAAAAGACATGACTCGTTTCCATAACAGCAAGAAACACGGAGAGCGTGCCGTTAGATTGTCGGAGCAAACCGCACATCATCCAACGAGAGCTCCTGGACTAAATGATTGTAAGCAACCATACGGTTTTCTTCCCTGTATAATGTCGTGCACCCACAAACGTCTTTGAACCGACATTCTCCTCCCCGTTAAAATGGTAACTTCAGTGATTTAGCATTACGCTTTTTACTTAACCTAAGTCATTGATGTAGTAGAAATGTGAAATTATTTTTGATTTTGGTGCCTTCTAGACTGAGAAAAGACGGAAAATGTATTTTTGTCTCATGGGGATGAAAGACAACAATTCCCAGAATGCTTCGCTGCCCTACGAGGCCACTCCCAAAGCCACCGCTACTGGATTACGGGATCATTTGTCCACCGCATTCATTTACATAAAATCAGTTCAGTTAGAGAACAGACACTACAATTTAAAACTAAACGTGACTGTTCAATATAATGTGAGTGAGCCGAGCGAGAGTCACGGCACAAACACAGCAGGAATCAGATTACATTCATCAGGAGAGCTGTGGTAAACGCGGGCGCGGCAGTCGTTCACAGCGTGTTCAGTCTGGAGGGTTTTCAGTTCATGCCTTTGGAAGCTTAACTTTCATAGAAATTAATTTGAGAAGTTGAAACACTTACATTGGTCAGCATAGCTCCGTTTACATGAATCTTCAGCTGCCCGAGCCGAGCGCTGTGAGTGAGATCTCCATCCACCATGCGCGGGTTGAAAACTTATATATATATATATATATATATATATATATATATATATATATATATATATATATATATAAATAATCTAGATATAAAAAGTTATAAATAGCTCCCTCTGATGGCTGTAGTCTTTAGCCTCTGGCCAAAAAATCCTTCGATGGCGCAAAATGACGATATTTGCATCCTCTAAGGATTTTTTCCAGAAAAAAATGCATAAATCTCTCGTCTCAGGGGAATATGGGAGAGCACAATTATTCGAATATACTCCCGGATTTCTACTGATACAAAGCCATATGCTAATCGCTGAAGTAACCTTAAAAAAAGATCCAACTTTCTCGACATCTGCATCACACAGCACTCTTGTTGCAGCTGTTGTTATAGCAACAAGAGACGTCCTCGGCTGCTATCTGGAACCAAACACTGATAGCTCTATTTTTTTTTAACTAAAAGAGCGCTCGTGTCAGCTTTGTCTTGTCAAAAAACACGTAAAGTGTGAGCACAGCCTTATTTGTTTCATTTCCACTCCCTAACAGTTTTTTTCTCAAGTTCTGTTTTTGATTTCATTTTTATTTATATATATATATATATATATATATATATATATATATATATATATATATATATATATATATATATGTCACAAAGCCTGTTGGAACACAACAGCTTTTCTTCAAAATGCTAATTAAATTACACATTGTAAATTCATGTATGATCACTGAGAGGATTTGTGTGCATGTAAAACGTAGTAAACTGCACTAAACAAACTCATTCAGCATGTTGAGCGATACTGAGCGGATTCCCAGTACCCGTAGCTCCTCTGATTGGTCATTATTATGATTTTCTAATTTGCATTAGATATCGCATAAACTGTAAAAAGTGGTAACCTGCAATTGTTACCTTACCCTAACCCATAAAAAACAATGCTGTTGGTATAAATTAATGCCTTTAGGTTGACTTTGCAACATTAATTTACATTTTTGAAACTGTTAATTTAGTTTTAGGTAACCTTTTGTTTTGTCATGAAGCATAATTAAGTTCCTTATTAGTTTCAGACAAACAACTGTTTGTTATCATAAGATAATCTATCTCTGCCATAGCAACATCCAACTAAATCACTTTTATTCATGAGTCATTTTTGAAGTAAACCAGATTTGCAGCAAAGGGGGAGTCAAATAATTTTAGCAGGGCATGTTAATCAAGTTATGATTGGTGTTTAATCTAAAAATAAATCTCTGGAATCATCAGAGCCAGGGAATGAGGATGATATGCTCGCTATTACAGGACGCTTGTCTAGTTGATATATGGTGTTTATTTGATGGTCAAAGCCCAAAGTAAATAAAACACTGTCATAAATCTTATTTAGGATGGACGTTTTCTTAGTATCAAACTCTATTGAAAAGATATTACGCTGCAAAACTGGCATAACTGTGGAGCACTATGTCAGCTTAACCCTAAAAGAACCATATGGAAAAATTGCAATAATTGCAAATAAATAAGTCCTAGTTTCACTGAATACAGCTCACTCCCTGAATCACATCATAGCAACAAGATTGACAAGGAAATATTTATGCATTTTCCCGAACCCAGAATGTCACAAACCGTGCAACATGGTCACTGCCTGCTGACACACATAAACTAGATATAAACTATATGCAGACATGCAGCCTGAGATATGCTAGGATATGCTCCAGTACTCCCGTGACACTATTTTAGATTAACTGGTATCAAGTAAGGATGGATGATAGATGGAAGGATAGATGTTTAAATATAAGACGATTTTTCTGAATGTTGCAGATGTGAACAATGAGTCATGTTCAATGATTTTTATTGTAATTCACACAACAGAGCCTTTTGTCTAAATGTAAGAGGCTCTGTGAAGAACAAACTGAAGGTCCAACCTTAAAGGGAAGGATTGTGTCATAGACGTCAGTGCATCAAACCCTTAAATACACAATATAAGTACGGTTTACAGGTTCTCTTTACACCTCAGCAACAGACTGTCTGTCAGCTCAATGCTCATCCCACCTTCCATGTGATGGGAATATATCTAAATATAATGCTATAATCAACACTTTTCATGATCCGTTAATTTCAACAGATGTAATAATAAAAACATAGTAAGACTACTCAGGAAAACATTATAAATTAATAAAGAAATCCAATTAATGACCACTTTAAATGGATTACCAATTACACTATAATTAGACCTATAAAGCTTCTACTTTATTCCATTAAATCTGATTCAATCCTTTAATTAATCAATTATTTTAAATAAAAAGACCAGCTCTGTTGTTTTTTGTCTGATTCAAACAAATCATAGCTACACTGTAAAATATATATATATATATATATATATATATATATATATATATATATATATATATATATATATATATATATATATATATATATATATATATATATATATTTCACAATTAAATTAATTATAAAAATTAATTAATTAAATCATAAAATTCACAATTTTAAGGCAACCAGGTAACCTTAAATCAAAAATATTTTTTACAGTGTACATTATTTTGGAGGATTTTTAATAGAGAATGTGAAAATAACATATTTATTAGCATTTGCTCCTTGCACCTCATTTTGCCAACATGAGCACGGGGCACAAATGTTATGTCCATTTTGTAAAATTGTCCAAAACAGCATTAGAGCCAGTGGTAATTTCATTGATGAATAATTATTGTCATAATTTTCATCAACAACTTTTTTCGAAAATGAGATGGTAACTCAATAAAAAATACAGTTTTTAATGACAAAAACTAATCTTTATCAACGAATAAAAAACGAGAGGAAAATGTTAATGTTACAAAGATTTCAAAATAAGGGTCCTGGTGCATTTCAAGCTTGTTTATAATTACAAGTCGCATTATATGTATGTATTTTGGTTACACTGTATTTATAAACTGTATTTAATTTAATTCCCATCTAGTCAGGGGTACATACAAAAAACAGCATTTGACACATATTATTTAAAAAAGTATCAGAAGGTTAGCTAAAAACATTAAAAAAAATAATTACTTGAATTAATAAAATAAATAAACGTAAACTTATTTGAAGCTTTAGCTTAACGGTACACTTTCCGTCCACTGGAGGGCGCCTATTCAAAACAAATGCGTAGTTTAATGACGCAAAGTGTGAGCGCAGCATCTTGGGAGATGTGGTCTTTTCATCACAGCTGGTGGAAAATAGGACTCGGGTAGAAATCACGTTCATGCATGCGGTTATTAAAGTTACTGTAGTCTAAAGCAGAGCAGGACCGAGTGTTGTGGACCTGAGCACAGCTGCTGGAGCGATTGTTAAACGAAAACCCGCCTCGCGAATACCGGGACTTTTATTATGACGGGACGGGACACAGTCGCCGGGCGCCTGCACAGATCCTCTCTTCCGGTTATGATTTTGAGGTAATGCAGCTCTGTTTATCATATTAGATACATTTAAGTGGGTTTAAAACAATGTTATGACGTTACTCCGTGCGTTCTCTTGTTCACACTGCTAAGAGTAAAGCGCTCCTGCGAAATAACAGCCGAAACCGAGGGTAGCGCAGATATGACGCAATTGACAGGCGACTCCCTCAGACGCAATGCTGAAACGTCCCGGTCCTTGGTTAAAATAGCAATTTTCTCACAATTTACAAATAGTTGGAAACATCTGGGATATTGTAGGTACTCAACTGAACAAAATATATAACACTGGCCTAGTGGTTTTTGGATATTTTACTGCAAAAATACTACATTTAAAGGTGCACTTTGTAACTTTTCCATCTGCTAGACGGAGCGTATTCAAAACAAAGGCGTAGTTTGATGACACCAAGTTTGAGCGCAGAATCTTGGGACATGTGGTCTTCACCTCACATCCGGTGGGAAAGAATCCGGATAGGAAAATCATATTGATGGTTGCTGTTATTAACGTTACTTTAGTATGAAGCAAAGCAGGACTGAGTGTTGGGGAGTTGAGCACGGCCGCTGGAGCGATTGTTAATGAGATGAACAACACACGCCTCGCGAGTGGGTCAGTTTAAGGGTAGAGTTAGGGTCAGGTGTGGTGGTGTGGGTCAGTTTAAGGGTAGAGTTAGGGTCAGGTGTGGTGGTGTGGGTCAGTTTAAGGGTAGAGTTAGGGTCAGGTGTGGTGGTGTGGGTCAGTTTAAGGGTAGAGTTAGGGTCAGGTGTGGTGGTGTGGGTCAGTTTAAGGGTAGAGTTAGGGTCAGGTGTGGTGGTGTGGGTCAGTTTAAGGGTAGAGTTAGGGTCAGGTGTGGTGGTGTGGGTCAGTTTAAGGGTAGAGTTAGGGACAGGTGTGGTGATGTGGGTCAGTTTAAGGGTAGAGTTAGGTCAGGTGTGGTGGTGTGGGTCAGTTTAAGGGTAGAGTTGGGGACAGGTGTGGTGGTGTGGGTCAGTTTAAGGGTAGAGTTAGGGTCAGGTGTGGTGGTGTGGGTAAGTTTAAGGGTAGAGTTAGGGTCAGGTGTGGTGGTGTGGGTCAGTTTAAGGGAAGAGTAAGGGACAGGTGTGGTGATGTGGGTCAGTTTAAGGGTAGAGTTAGGGACAGGTGTGGTGGTGTGGGTCAGTTTAAGGGTAGAGTTAGGGACAGGTGTGGTGGTGTGGGTCAGTTTAAGGGAAGAGTAAGGGACAGGTGTGGTGATGTGGGTCAGTTTAAGGGTAGAGTTAGGGTCAGGTGTGGGTCAGTTTAAGGGTAGAGTTAGGGACAGGTGTGGTGGTGTGGGTCAGTTTAAGGGTAGAGTTAGGGACAGGTGTGGTGGTGTGGGTCAGTTTAAGGGTAGAGTTAGGGTCAGGTGTGGTGGTGTGGGTCAGTTTAAGGGTAGAGTTGGGGACAGGTGTGGTGGTGTGGGTCAGTTTAAGGGTAGAGTTAGGGACAGGTGTGGTGGTGTGGGTCAGTTTAAGGGTAGAGTTAGGGACAGGTGTGGTGGTGTGGGTCAGTTTAAGGGTAGAGTTAGGGACAGGTGTGGTGGTGTGGGTCAGTTTAAGGGTAGAGTTAGGGTCAGGTGTGGTGGTGTGGGTCAGTTTAAGGGTAGAGTTAGGGTCAGGTGTGGTGGTGTGGGTCAGTTTAAGGGTAGAGTTGGGGACAGGTGTGGTGGTGTGGGTCAGTTTAAGGGTAGAGTTAGGGACAGGTGTGGTGGTGTGGGTCAGTTTAAGGGTAGAGTTAGGGACAGGTGTGGTGGTGTGGGTCAGTTTAAGGGTAGAGTTAGGGACAGGTGTGGTGGTGTGGTGGTGTGGGTCAGTTTAAGGGAAGAGTAAGGGACAGGTGTGGTGATGTGGGTCAGTTTAAGGGTAGAGTTAGGGTCAGGTGTGGGTCAGTTTAAGGGTAGAGTTAGGGACAGGTGTGGTGGTGTGGGTCAGTTTAAGGGTAGAGTTAGGGACAGGTGTGGTGGTGTGGGTCTGTTTAAGGGTAGAGTTAGGGACAGGTGTGGTGGTGTGGGTCAGTTTAAGGGTAGAGATAGGGTCAGGTGTGGTGGTGTGGGTCAGTTTAAGGGTAGAGTTAGGGACAGGTGTGGTGGTGTGGGTCAGTTTCAGGGTAAAGTTAGGGACAGGTGTGGTGGTATGGGTCAGTTTAAGGGTTAAGTTAGGGACAGGTGTGGTGGTGTGGGTCAGTTTAAGGGTAAATTTAGGGTCAGGTGTGGTGGTGTGGGTCAGTTTAAGGGTAAAGTTAGGGACAGGTGTGGTGGTGTGGGTCAGTTTAAGGGTAAAGTTAGGGTCAGGTGTGGTGGTGTGGGTCAGTTTAAGGGTAGAGTTAGGGTCAGGTGTGGTGGTGTGGGTCAGTTTAAGGGTAGAGTTAGGGTCAGATGTGGTGGTGTGGGTCAGTTTAAGGGTAGAGTTAGGGACAGGTGTGGTGGTGTGGGTCAGTTTCAGGGTAAAGTTAGGGACAGATGTGGTGGTGTGGGTCAGTTTAAGGGTTAAGTTAGGGACAGGTGTGGTGGTGTGGGTCAGTTTAAGGGTAGAGTTAGGGTCAGGTGTGGTGGTGTGGGTCAGTTTAAGGGTAGAGTTAGGGTCAGGTGTGGTGGTGTGGGTCAGTTTAAGGGTAGAGTTAGGGTCAGGTGTGGTGGTGTGGGTCAGTTTAAGGGTAGAGTTAGGGTCAGGTGTGGTGGTGTGGGTCAGTTTAAGGGTAGAGTTAGGGTCAGGTGAGGTGGTGTGGGTCAGTTTAAGGGTAGAGTTAGGGACAGGTGTGGTGGTGTGGGTCAGTTTAAGGGTAGAGTTAGGGTCAGGTGTGGTGGTGTGGGTCAGTTTAAGGGTAGAGTTAGGGACAGGTGTGGTGGTGTGGGTCAGTTTAAGGGTAGAGTTAGGGTCAGGTGAGGTGGGGTGGGTCAGTTTAAGGGTAGAGTTAGGGACAGGTGTGGTGGTGTGGGTCAGTTTAAGGGTAAAGTTAGGGACAGGTGTGGTGGTGTGGGTCAGTTTAAGGGTAGAGTTAGGGACAGGTGTGGTGGTGTGGGTCAGTTTAAGGGTAGAGTTAGGGTCAGGTTTGGTGGTGTGGGTCAGTTTAAGGGTAGGTTTAGGTGTAAGGAAAGTGCCAACTGTGTAATTACAAATGTAACTACAGAAATAATTACAGACGTAATTACATGCAGGTATTTTTTTTTAAATGTAAGTACAATGTAAAAACATGTATGTACACAATAAGTGCAATGTATCAAATGATTAATTACAATGTTAGTACATAGTAGTTAAAGTCTCCTAAATTCATTAGATTTTTGCCAACTAAATCTAAAAACAATTCAGGTGACTAAATTATGACTAATACTAATTGGCATTTAAGTCAAACTATGAACAAAACTAAATCCAAGTTTGCTGACAAAATTAACAGTGCTTGAAGAATACAATTCATACAGGTTTAAAATGAGGGTTTGTAAATATATGCATACTTTCTCTTTTTTCAGTTTATTTTATTTATTTTTTTACAAAAAATAAAATTTTCTTTTGACCCAAATGAGTTTGATATCTTGTGATCAGCATTCAGAAGGCACGCCGTCGCTTCTGATGGCTGATATATCCGGGCATATCAGATCTGGGCCAGTCATGGAACTGCTGACAGGCAACAGATGTTGTGCTTGGAGGGCAGCTTTGCTAGTAATGGACTCATATTGTGAGGAGAATGAGGGGGTTCAATGGATTCTTGTTGCAGCAGACAACACCTGGCAGTTTTAAAATAATCAACAGCCAGGGAAAAGAACAGGTAGTATACAAACATGCTTATATGGACGGCACATGGAATATGAAGAATGCCACCGTCAACTGAATGTCAATGCACCACAGCCAAAAACTGGAAGTGAAGAAAATGTGAGTGGCACTTGTCACAAACTAGAGTGTCACATGATTTTTCTGGGTTTTTTATTTTTATTTTTTATCATGCCTATTGCACAAATGTTGCAGGATGAGTCATGCGTAGATGTAGTAATAGTGAAGCTTGCTTTAGTAAACACTACTGGCAATCATCATCATCATCATCAGCCATGCTCTTTTATCTGTTGTCATTCTGTGTGATATTTGTAACGTTTCCTCGCTCAAGACAGGTTCAAGCTCCCTAACAGTAAAGCCAGCTTTCCTCATGTCTAAGCATCACATTTATTCCCCCAGTGCTGACTATACTAACAACCACACACTTCCAATGTTCCTCTTCAAAATCACCCTAAATTCCAGGAGCCATGCACGCATAAGATTAAATGGGCATCTGAACATTTCCATCTCCATTTCAATCAAATCATAGAACAAAATGAAAAGCACAGCTCAAAACTGGATATTATTTAGCATGGCAGGAGATTAGGACATCTAACCAAACGATTGAGAATCTCATGCTTAGTTTCTCAGCAAACCCCTCCAAGCATCTCATTCCATTATTATCATATTATTCTCATTATTACCATTCCATTATCATCACATTAAGCCATCTCATTAGGACATCAGCTCAGTTGCTATAATAACACAGGCTTAGAAATTAATCTAAGCAGTGTGTTGCTCGCTTGTACATTTCCTATCAGAAATATTGAATGAATCCTTGAATGAACCTGAACTCCGACAACCTGTTTGCACCGTGAGCGCAAGATTGTCTCTTGCTATAGCCATCATTTCTCATCTTCTTGTTCCTTGTGACGGTGCCTGTCTTTGCAGCATGCATTTCAACGTCAATCTCCTAGGTAACACTTGAAGCCTAAGAGTCATTGTAATGCATTGCATTTCTTAATAAATTGTTTTTATAAATAATTGTAACCACACTTATAACACTTACTTAACCCATTCATGGTTACGAGTATTATAACACTCAAAAATACAGTATAGCGTTAAAATATATAACTGTGTGTGAGTATATTTATTTACAAGAACAACATTATAGCTTAATGCATTACTAATGCATTAAAAATACTAAAAACAAAATGCATTATCCTATTGGTTTATTCAAGATACATTTGAGAACATGCATCTACATCTAAAATTAATTTCCAATTATATCAGTTTAACTGGAAGGGTGTCTTAGTTAGTTAGGTCGCGCGCCATATAATTCATTATCTTGCATATAGCATTGCAATATTGTGCCGAATGCAGGTATAGCCTACTTACACAAAAACTCCGAAGAGCAGCACTCTGATGGCAATCTCCAGCGCCAGATCCCGCACGTATTTCCTTCGGTCTGGGGGAGACATCTTCATGTTGTTCACACAATCGATTTTTGACTGAAAGAAAGCAAAGGCAGAAACCAGAGAAGTCGGTGGTAGTCCACAATTGTCCTAAACACGCGGCACACTTTGGCGTCCGGCACCTGCAGCTGTCTGCCGTTTTGTGTTCATTTGGCAAATGCAGCTGAAATGCCTCTTGTTGCTCTACAGTTGCAGTATGTACTACAGTATACAGTACAGTACGCGAGTTCTGCTTCTTGAGAAGGTTTCGAGGGATCCGGTAGTGCGCTGAGTGAAGGCGGACGCGACTGAGAGCTGGACCGAGCCAGAAAACAGCCTCCGAGAGCCAGGTGATGATGAGGCTCCGATCAAAGTCTGTGAGATGTAACTCTCTCTCTCTCTCTCTCTCTCTCTCTCTCTCTCTCTCTCTCTCTCTCTCTCTCTCTCTCTCTCTCTCTCTCTCTCTCTCTCTCTCTCTCTCTCTCTCTCTCTATTACCTTGACAGTACACCTTTTGCTGGTGGTCATAAAATTCGTTATTTCACTTCTTTGTACTTTTAAAAAGAGGGTTTTGTATTCAGTTTTCGGGAGTAACTATAGCTACAAAATAATGAAGACTTATGAAGAAATGTTACGCTTTGCCTGTTTTTGATGTGCACTATGTCTCCTGCATTTAAAGGTGCTGTGTGTAAGAATGACAGCTTGTGGTTGAAATGGGTACTGCAGTCCAAATTTTAAATATTGTTTGCCCCGCCCCCTCAACTCGCAGGTTACAAACACAATTGACAATAAAAGGCGAGGAGACTTGTAAGTTGATGAGTGGATTTATTCATGTTTCAATGCGCTCTCGTTCAAAGAGGAGGTTAGGTCAGATGGAATTGGTGATCTCTGAACCAGTTTGTTCGTGATTTCTGGCAAATGGCAACTTGTGGTTTCAAAATACTATTGGCTAAATGGGCAACTTGCGGTAGCCTATCGCACAGACCCCCCCCCCCCCCCCCCCCCCAAAAAAAAACAGACATTCCGACACGAAACACACATTTCAAAGTGTGTGCATGGTATTTTATGCTTTGTTACAGTCAAAAGCTTACATACAGCACCTTTAAGGGCTGTTTAGTAAATGTTATTCTGATGCCTTTGATTGGTTCTCTTGTTTAAATTTGTATCTCCTATAATGAATGTTAACCTTAAGCACAGCCTAGTGGATAAATCTCTCTATTAGTTTGTCCCGTTTTGACTTGCAAAATAAAGCTTTTTAACTACACAACGAATGGTCATTGAGTCTAAACAATATTTTAGGTGGAATATAACTTTATATTAAAAAGGGGTGTGTGTGTGTGGGGGGGGGGGGGGGGTTGCCAGTAAGTCTGAAACTAAGTTCTTGCTTCTGTTAGTGAAAAATCAATAGGTGTTTTCCCTTTATGCACAAATAGATAGTGGTAAAAATAATAGTATGCACATTTTTACTCTTTTCTTATATCAGTAAGATCAAAAACATGTATGGTGATTTACAATTGTTTGTTTTCTCTTAAAAATAACCATCTCTGTTTTTTAGAGGTTACAATGAATAACGGTTGAAAGAAATCCCTAGAAATTTTGAAAAATAATCAAAAAGTAATCAAATGTAATCAGTTACGTTACTTTAATTAAGTAATTTTAAATAGGGTAACTAGTAATCTGTAACCTATTACATTGCCAAAGTTTCCAAGTAGCTCCATATTTTTACTTTCGTAATAATGCGTAATATAGCTCAGTATATAGGGCTAATATTGGATCTAATTACTTGAAATATATATTTGTTCATAGTTTCATTTTCATTGAATTGATTTTGTTTTCATCAGTCACATGTGTTCCTTTGTTTAAATATCCCACCACTCCTTTGTCTGTATGGTTACTAATATGATTAGTTCTTCATCATCGCTGCTTCAAGACAACACTGAAACTGTATCGTCGACCTGAATGGACTGTGAATTACCGTCATTGGTCCCGTCAAGCTTACCTCTGTCACCTTCACAATAAAGCTCAGCCAGTCCTCCATCCCGGCCTTGGCTGGATGCCTGCAGCCTTTCGTCTTAACTGATGATGCCTTGCTGTGATGTGAAGCCTCAGGTCAATCATCAGCCTTGCGTGAGCGAGATGTTGCTTTGGCTCCACCTCCGGCCTCTGATCCCTTCGCTCCACCTTGCTCCGCTCCTCCCAGCCTCAGCTCCATCAGAGACCCTTGGCTCCACCGGGTTTCTTTGTCCCACCGGCTCCACATCGGCCAGTCGGGCTTATGAGCCTTCAGCCCCGTTTCCACCACAGGAACTTTACCCAGGAAGTAGGAACTTTGGGTGGTACTTCGTGTGTTTAGACCGCAGGAACCAGGGTCTAAATTAAGTTCCGGGTAAATATTTCCCCCTCCAAACGGCCCTGCTCGCGAGGTAGTACTTTTTCAAAGTTCAGGAACTTTCGAGGGCGGGACTTGGGCGCTGAACATGCTGATTGGTTGAGCTGACGCAGCATTTTAGTTTAACCGGCATTTTTAAAAGTCTTTTGTGAGGTTCGTTCTGCGTTCAGTAAATATCAGTCTTGCTCTCTGTCTGATGGCGCGCGTTCGTCTCAGCCATCTCACGTTCAATGTCCGTAATAGCTGATAATAATATACATTGTCATTTTAAATTAAAAAACTTTACAAGCTTTCTGAATATGCTGCATGCTGCTGAATCTGCATATCAGTGCTCTTTTCTGTCGTTGTTAATTACCTCTTTAGTAAACCTATACATAACCAGCAAAAGCAGCACAGCTTGAATCTCTTCCATACTCGTTATTCATTTTTTTTCACCATGTAAACGACCTGACCGATTACTTTTAAGTGTGTGTCCTTACATGACGTGACGGCGCGCACTGCACTCATGTTGACAAGAGAGGAAAGTAAATTTTTCTGAGGGGTAAACTTTTTATTTCGTAAGTTATGAAGATAATGTTGGAGTAAAGACACAGCGTATATTGCCCCGGGCAGTTTTTACTTTAACTGCGCCTGACAGAAGATTTTTTTTTCTGAGATGATTATTACACTTTACAACAAATAGCTATAAATAATACTGTATTAGTCCTGGTGGCCGTTAAGAGTTGCTATGGCTACAGTTAACACATTCAGCTGCTGGAGAAAACAGCGGCGACATTTTTGATGCAGCAGACAAACTGCATGTGACAAAAGGATTGCGATTGAAAGTCATCACATGCAAACTCCAGATCGGTTTAGATAACGTCTCATGTGAACAGTCCACTAAATCTTTCAATCAGTACACTTAAAAATGATTTCTGTCCTTCACTGATTTGGAGGAGCAGTCGCGTGCAGTCCTACATCACCGGACTAATTTGCCTAATCTTCTCGGAACTTTATCGCGGTCGAAACGCAGACAGCTGCAGGTCTGGGGGGGAGAAAATTTCCTGTAAAAAAGTTCCTGGTACAAATTGTTCCGGGTAATTTTGGTGGAAACGGGGCTTTCCTTTGTTATCAGTTCCTCCACCTTTAAGGTACGTTCACAACGAATGCGAATAGAGCGTCTGGAGCGAATGATTACCATGTTAAGTCAATGGAAAGGCGCGTTGACGCGCGTCTGGAGGTCCTACGGCGTGATAGACGCGTTTCGCACGGCGCGATGGACGCGATTCCACCTCATTCGTGTCAAGTTTGTGCTAATAACACAAATTTGAATCGAATAGAGCATATTGTGCGATACGCAACTTACGTGCGAGTGATGCTTTTTGTGCATTCACGTGTTTGAACGTGTCTGATGCTGGAGTTGGGAATTGAACTTTGGCTTCAATTCGCTCCACGTTAGCCAATGAGGAGCCTGTGTGCTGCTGTCAAGTGGTGAAGGGACGTGATGAGTAACCCTGCATAATTAAAAAATAATTGTATTATATTTATGCGCTCAGTGCTCGTTAACCCCAGCGAGAGCAGCCTTTCCTCGGCCAGTCCTTCTGGCGTTTGCCGCTGGCTCGGATGTCTCTGTAGTGGTTAAACATGAGAGATAATTTGTCTTGTGTACATCTGATGGGTGATCTGTGGTCTAATGAATCTATTCTTGCCTACCAAATCATTTTGACTAAGGGCAAAGTGAAGTTACATAACTTTATATTTTTAATATATATAAAAATATACATAAAAATATACCTTAGGTCCAGGTTATCCAGGTAACATTAATGCGTTGGCTGAACCGCATTTGTTTGGCTGTTAATGCTTAATATTTTTTTTTTTTTGAAAATGAAAAGAGGCAGAGTGGTGTTTTATGACATAACCAATTTCTCATGAAGCGCCTTGAACACGCGTCTATTTCGCTTAAAATGCTCGATTTCAACGCACGTTCAATTCGCTGCATATGCGGGAATTAATGGATTCAAAATGTTCACGTGTCATTCACATGTCTATTCGCGTTCGGTGTGAACGTAGCATTATGGCTACAGTGGGTTCCTGATCCTGTTGTGGATTATCCCTTCATCTTCACTGTCTGTTAGTGCGACACGATGCTGACATCTCTAACGCACATATTTTACAAGACTTTACATTTGCCAACGTATAACCATATTTACCATATTGTAATATTTAAGCTACCAGTTTAAAAAAACTTCAAGTAACACTTTTTGGTAACACCATTTTATAGTGTCTTTTTTACACGTTACACGACAGTGATTTATGAATAATTACATGCAACTAACCTCAAACTCAACCCTTAAATATAACCTTATAACTATACACGCTAAAAAATTCCAGGTTGTTTCAATCAATGTTTTGATCAAATATGGACAAACCCAACTATTGGTTTGAAATTTTTAATTAAACTTTAAACATTACAGATGGGTTTGTTCATATTTGATGCAAACATGGTTTAAAACAACCTAGCATTCTTTGTTAATATTAATGAGTAATGAAATGTTGTCACGGTTCATGGATTCCCTGTCTCACTCTTGGGTGCGTGTTGAATGTAGGTGAGGGCGGAGCCTGGGATTGGCTCATCACACACCTGTGGCTGATCACCTGCACCAGCTGCAACTCATCACCTTCACCCTATTTAGTCTCTCTGTTTCTCTCTTGTCTTTGTCAGAGCGTTGTTGGATGTTTCCCCTTGTGTCTCCGTGTTGGTTGTCGTTTCCCCCTTCCGTGAAACGCTGGATCCCTTCCCGGATTACCTGTACCGACCTCCCGAGTCACAGCTGCTCACAGCCTGCCCGTGTCGCCAACAGAGCCTCTCTCACTGCTCTGTCTTATCCGGACTTCTTCAGTGTTCTGAGTTTTGACTTCTGTGACACCATCCGTCAAATAAACTAATTACTTGCTTTTGAATCCTGCCTCTGTGAATCCGTTACAGAACGCTCTGACCAACCATGGATTCAGCGAGTATCAACGCCCTACTGACCAGCAGCAACGAGAGACTGGACCAGCAGGAGGCGAACTTAACTGCCACAGGAAAGGCAGTACACACCTTGGTGGCACGGGTGGCCGAGCTGACCCAACAGATGCAACAACTCGTCGGTCCCACTGTGCCCGACCCACCGCCGATTCCCCACACACCATCCGCATCGCGGCAACCGGAACCACGTCTGCCTACCCCCGAGAGTTATGCCGGTGAGAGCAATTTTTGCAGAGCCTTCCTTACCAAGTGTTCCTTGTTTTTCGCTCTTCAACCGCAGACTTTCAACACGGAGAGATCCAAGGTGGCATTCGTCCTCACCCTGCTCTCCGGACGAGCCGCACTTTGGGGAACGGCGGTGTGGGAGAATCAACATCCTTGCTGCTCCTCGTTCCAGACGCTGGCGGCGGAGATGAGAAGGGTGTTTGACCGAGCGGTGACCGGAAGAGAAGCGGCACGTCAACTCGCAGAGCTCCGTCAAGGTAACCGCTCGGTCTCGGATTATTCCATCGAGTTCCGCACCCTGGCCGCCGAGTGCAAGTGGAACGAGGAGGCACAGTGGGACATGTTCCTGCATGGGCTGGCTGACCGCATCCAGAAGGAGATCTTTACCATCGACCTTCCGGAGAAGATTGACGGTCTCATCAATATTGCGTTGAGGGTGGACGCTCGTCTGAGTCGGCTGAGGTCCAGGATGGAGCCTCAGCTTGGGAGCGTCGAATGCCCTCAGGCCAGCACTACGGATGCGGTCAGCCACACCTTCGACCCGGAGCCCATGCAGGTGGGTCGAGCTCGGCTCTCCCGGGAGGAGAAGGCGAGACGGAGATCCCGTGGTCTTTGCCTGTACTGCGGCGGGAACGGACACCTGCTAGACTCCTGCCCGGTAAAAGACCACGCCCGGCGGTAAAGGGAAGGCTACTGTCGGGCGGGATCTCCGTGGAAAAGACCTCATCCTCCACTCTCCTCCCGGTGAGATTGCTGTGGGCAGCTCAGGATTATTCCAGCCTTGCCCTTCTCGACTCGGGAGCGGAAGGTAACTTCATTGACTCTGCCCTGGTTCATAAACTCAACATAACCACCATTGCACTCAAGAACACCATTTCTGTCAACGCACTTAACGGACAAGTTCTCCCTGACATTTCATTCACCACTGAACCACTCACACTGATCACTTCCGGCAACCACACTGAACGCATTTCATTTTTCATCCTGGACTCCCCTTTGGCTCCCATTGTCCTCGGTCACCCTTGGCTGGAGTTACACAATCCAAGGGTTGACTGGGGACAAAACTCTGTGTCTGCGTGGAGTGATAAATGTTATGAGTCTTGTTTGGTGTCTGCTTGTTCGTCTGTGTCTCGTTCTGTTTTTCAGAGTGAGACGGTGAATCTGTCTAACGTGCCTCCGGAGTACCTCGACCTGAAGGAAGTGTTCAGTAAGTCCCGAGCTGCTTCTCTTCCTCCGCATCGTCCCTATGACTGTGCTATAGATTTACTCCCAGGTAAGTCTCCGCCTAAGGGCAAACTATACTCTCTTTCTATTCCAGAGAGGGAGGCCATGGAGAAATATATTTCTGATTCTCTAGCCTCCAAATTCATCCGCCCTTCCTCTTCTCCAGCGGGGGCGGGGTTCTTCTTCGTGGGGAAGAAGGATGGTTCTCTGCGACCTTGCATTGATTACCGAGGGCTGAATAACATCACGGTAAAGAATACCTATCCTTTGCCGTTGATGTCTTCAGCTTTCGAGAGGTTACAGGGAGCATCCGTCTTCACGAAGTTGGACTTACGTAACGCTTATCATTTGGTTCGCATCAGGGAGGGGGATGAATGGAAAACCGCATTTAACACCCCCAGGGGGCATTTTGAATATTTGGTCATGCCTTTCGGCCTTTCCAACTCCCCAGCGGTTTTCCAGGCACTCGTCAATGATGTGTTGAGAGACATGGTCGACCAATTCATATATGTCTACCTGGATGACATTTTGATTTTTTCTTCGTCTCTCCAGGAACATGTTCGACACGTCAGACGAGTGCTTCAGAGGTTGCTAGAGAATGGGCTTTTTGTCAAGGCGGAGAAATGCGCTTTTCATGCACAGTCTGTTCCTTTTTTAGGGTACATCGTGTCATCGGAGGGAATGCGCATGGATCCCGACAAGGTTAAGGCTGTGATGGATTGGCCAAGTCCAGATTCCCGTAAGGCCCTACAGAGGTTTCTGGGGTTCGCCAATTTCTATCGGCGTTTTATTCGCAATTTCAGCCAACTAGCCGCACCTCTGACTGCCTTGACCTCTCCCCGAACGACGTTCAGGTGGTCCGATACAGCCGAGGCTGTATTCGCCAAACTTAAAAGCCGCTTTGTTTCGGCTCCCATCTTAGTCGCCCCTGATTCCACACGTCAGTTCGTGGTAGAGGTCGACGCGTCAGAGGTGGGGGTAGGAGCGGTTCTTTCACAGCGCTCTCCCTCAGATGACAAGATGCACCCGTGCGCGTTTTTGTCCCATCGTCTTTCTCCTGCCGAACGCAATTATGACATTGGTAACAGAGAGTTGTTGGCCGTCAAGTTAGCGTTGGAGGAGTGGCGTCATTGGCTTGAAGGGTCGGGGGTACCTTTTATTGTATGGACGGATCATAAGAACCTTGAATATATTAGATCTGCTAAAAGACTCAACTCCAGGCAGGCGCGGTGGGCACTTTTTTTCGGACGTTTTGACTTTGTTCTCTCGTACCGCCCCGGGTCTAAAAACATCAAACCCGACTCTTTATCTCGTATTTTTGATGCTTCCGAACGCCCGGTTACTCCCGAGTGTATTTTGCCAGAGAAGATAGTTATCTCTACACTCACATGGGAGATCGAATCGAAGGTCAAAGTGGCCTTAGAAGGGGTAACGCCCCCGCCCGGCGGCCCACCGAGTCGTTTGTTCGTTCCGGAGGGGTTAAGGTCCGAGGTCCTCAAATGGGGTCACTGCTCCAACATTGCTTGTCATCCAGGGGTAAACCGCACTAGCAGTTTAATAAAGCAACGATTTTGGTGGCCACTTATGGCTCGCGACATTCACAGTTTTGTTTTGGCTTGCTCAGTCTGTGCGGTTGGTAAGACATCTAACCAACCTCCTCATGGGTTACTTCAGCCGTTGTCTGTTCCTTCGAGACCCTGGTCCCACATCGCTCTAGATTTTGTTACCGCCCTCCCGCCCTCCCAGGGCAAGACGGTCGTTTTGACCGTCGTGGACCGATTCTCGAAGGCAGCACATTTCATTCCCTTGCCCAAATTACCCTCAGCCAAGGAGACAGCGGTATCTGTAGTAGACCACGTCTTTCGGTTACATGGCCTCCCGATGGACGTGGTCTCCGACAGAGGTTCCCAATTCGTGTCCAAATTTTGGCAGGAGTTTTGTAAATTACTAGGAGCCACGGTTAGTCTGTCTTCGGGTTATCACCCCCAAAGCAACGGTCAGACTGAGAGAGCCAATCAGGATCTGGAAAGAGTGTTGCGATGTTTGGTATCCAAGAATCCTTCATCCTGGAGCCAACAACTCTCTATGGTTGAGTACGCTCATAACTCGTTACCAGTGTCATCTACGGGCCTTTCGCCATTTGAGTGTAGTGTAGGTTACCAGCCACCTATTTTTCCTAGTCTGGATTCCGAGGTCGCGGTCCCCTCTGTTCACGCCTTTATCCAGAGGTGTCATCGCACATGGACCAGAGCCCGTGAGACTCTGCTCCAGGTGGGAGCGCGCACCAAGGCTAAAGCCGATCGCCACCGGTCTAAGCCTCCCGTTTACGTCGTGGGTCAAAAAGTGTGGCTTTCAACCAAGAACATTCCTCTCCGCTCCGTATCTAATAAACTTGCTCCCAAATTTATCGGCCCGTTCACTGTCACCAAGATCATTAGTCCGGTGACAGTCCGCCTCAAACTCCCTCCGGCGTACAGGAGGATTCATCCCGCCTTCCATGTATCCAAAATCAAGCCTGTTTTTCACTCCCACCTTAATCCGCCAGTCCCGGTTCCCCCACCGCCGCGACTCGTAGATGGGGAACCAACATATTCGGTTAATCGCATTCTGGATTCTAGACGGAGGGGACGCGGTTTCCAGTACTTGGTGGACTGGGAAGGTTACGGTCCGGAGGAGAGAAGTTGGGTTCCTGCTAGGGACATTCTGGATCACTCCCTTATTGATGATTACAATCAACAGGTAAGGTCGGCTGGGAGCGTCAGGGGACGCTCCTAGGGGGAGGGGTACTGTCACGGTTCATGGATTCCCTGTCTCACTCTTGGGTGCGTGTTGAATGTAGGTGAGGGCGGAGCCTGGGATTGGCTCATCACACACCTGTGGCTGATCACCTGCACCAGCTGCAACTCATCACCTTCACCCTATTTAGTCTCTCTGTTTCTCTCTTGTCTTTGTCAGAGCGTTGTTGGATGTTTCCCCTTGTGTCTCCGTGTTGGTTGTCGTTTCCCCCTTCCGTGAAACGCTGGATCCCTTCCCGGATTACCTGTACCGACCTCCCGAGTCACAGCTGCTCACAGCCTGCCCGTGTCGCCAACAGAGCCTCTCTCACTGCTCTGTCTTATCCGGACTTCTTCAGTGTTCTGAGTTTTGACTTCTGTGACACCATCCGTCAAATAAACTAATTACTTGCTTTTGAATCCTGCCTCTGTGAATCCGTTACAAATGTATAATTACACTTAAAATAAAGTGTAACCCAATTTTTTCAGTGTCCTTCTTATTGCTGTTACATGTAGTTAGTAATAACAATAAATTATATATAATTATAAGCAACTAAACATTAACACAAACTCCAACACTATAATAGGAACATATTGGTGTTATTTAAACAAATATTACACAATACATTTTATTATTTTACTTTAGTGAAAATAATGCTAATCATGGCATCTTTAGACTATCTATCCAAAAATGGTAATTGTAGTAGTATGTAACAGATAGGAATCAAATCTAAAGGATTTCCTTGTCATACATTAAGGCATTTACAGGATTCTGCAAGATACATTGTGATTGCCACGAGGTTAGTGTCAATAAATAGAAAAACTGAAAAAATGTAATTGGTCATACTGTCCTATAGGATCCATATTTCAATGTTTAAATTACATAACTACTGTGTAATAACAACATATACTGTATTTATAGGAATTATTTTGGATAGCACTTATAGTTACACTGTGACCGCTGATGGGTGCGGAGAGAAGTAGAGGCTATTTTATGACTTTATTTAATGTAACCAACAATTCTGGTTTAAAATTGTGACAAAAACATGTGATGGTAACACAACGTCAAGACAAAAACCAACAATTAAAGACTTGAAATAAATGGTTATTCACTACAAGGGATAACAAACAAAGACCACAGCAAGAAATTGAAAATGCCTGCAAACCATGGAAAAATAACCAATATATATATATAATGGTTATTTTAAAAAGCAAAGTTTATATATATATATATAATCTTTGCTTGCTATATAATGGCCCCGTATCAGATTGGAGTGGAGGCTTCCCATCCCTGTTCATTTCTTCATGTTTTCGATTAGTGAGAGAAGAAAGTGCTACTGAGAGGAGACAATGATCTAGAAGCCCAGCAGATCTGAGAACTAAACCTGCAGGCAACAGCACAGCTTTGTTCCCACTTCACACAAACTCATGAATATTTTAGGCAATGAGATGTCTGTCTCCTGCCTGTTTCACCACCAAATACAGAGAACTTCTCAGGGACGTTTTATTGCTAAGATCCCATCAAACGATTTTCAGTTGTGGTAAAATACATGATCCTCCATCAGGTTTGTGCATTATTTTATGCCCTCAAGTTTAATTGTTACATGTATGGCTTAATGTAGCCTATGTTTTGCTTTCATCAACATCTAAATGAATCCTTTTTTGACTCGCGAAGTTACAACCTGTCCTCCCAAAAAATACGACTCTATAGGTCGTTTTTTAAGCACCTTATTATGACTTATATTTACGTTTTAAAGACATGCGGCTTCTAGCTGGCATAAAAATAACGACAGTGTCGTGTTATGTTTGACGTCATGAAATGATGTATGACTGTCGTTTCCAATCAAAATGCGTGTTCATTTTAATGCTATGTGTGGACTTCTTACCACCATTTGTCATATTTCCATTTAGCAAATATATTGTTTTTAATGTACAACTACACCCACCCCATCCCTAGCCTGGATGCCAGCCGAACTCAGCCCCACCCACAACATTTTTAGGTCGGGCGGTTCGGTCTGGCATAGAGGAGTAATTGTCTCCGAACAGAAACTGTTCAGACCAATGAAATCATCAGGGCGGGCTTTAGACAATGATGGACAGATGATCAACAGTAACGCAATCATCACGTCATCAAAGGGGCTTGGATTATATTTGATCGAATCCTAAACGGAGAGATTGTTTGTATCTGCATTCACCTTTAAAATTTCTCTCTGAAATGATGATCATGTTGGGTAAGTACTCTGTGTATCATTAAGTTCTTTAATTTTTTTACAACACCGGCAAAGATCGTTTATTCCAGTTTACGTGCAGACAGGGTTGCCAAGTTTTTACAACAAAACCAGCCAACTACCAGCCCTAAACAGCTTCTCGGGGGGTTCTCCGGGGGGGGGAAATGGCGTTTGGGGGGTAAAATGTGTTATTTTGGCAAGGTTGCCTGCTAAAATTCGCACTCATGGGTCTATATATCACATAATAGTCGCTTCAACCCGCGGACATGGAAAACAACCTGCGGGGAAAAAACGCGGACTTGGCAACACAGTGCAGTTGAGCTCTGTTGACATTCGTTGTAGGTCTATCCCATCGAGGTCTTTCCTGGTCCGGTTGAAACATGCCCCATAATCACAGCTCAATGGAGCATCAGACTCATATTCTGACTAGAATTGAGTATGACCACGTCAGGCTACCCCATCCCTAAACCTACCCAGTGATTTATAGTTTATACACACTTTATGATCATGTGTTCCCTGGGATCAAACTCACGATTGCATGATCACATGTTGTATAGGGCAATGCTTTACCAACTGAGCTATGCAAAACCTGAAATATTGAGCAGATAAAAGGGAAAAATGCTTTAAAATGAAAGCGTCCTGCTGTCAATAGGAGCACAACTTTAGAAAACGCTCCTGTGCGTCGTACTTAATTAATTAAAATATTGTCGATAGGGGCACAACTTTAGTAAATGCTCCTATGGGTCGTATTTCAAGGAAGTGACAAACGACCTATAAAGGCGTATTGGTTAGAGGACATGTTGCAACGTAGCTGTATCGACTGCTTTTATGACCTGTAATTAATGGATGCGCCTTTGCTTTGGAAAAGCTAAACCTTATTTACTAAATGTTTTAAATGTTGATAGCGAACATCAGAATTGTATATATAGACCATGCACTTGATGGCACATTCTGCTGCCTAGATCTTCCCATCTGAAAAGCTATGAATGTGAAATGTGAGATATTCACACAGGCTAAAAGCGTTCGTTCCTAAACATCCTTCTTCCAACTCAGACACCTACTCGCCTCAGATTAGCTCGCTTTCACCCACAGTGTATCCGCAGATGGATTCATTCAGTGCTCATTGAGTGCTGGAAATAGCCTCTGATTTGAAGCCATTCACAAAGGATGTCCCATGTATTAGGGGACACTTAAAACAGCCAATTCCTCTATTAAAGCTGTGCTTTATAATACGTGTAACCAACTGTATTATAGTTCTCACAGAAATGTTGTACATAAACATGGAGGTGTTAAATATGGAGGTGTGGAATAGTTCACCCAAAATTGACCGTAATTTACTCACCCTCAAGCCACTCTAGGTGTATATGACTTTCTTCTTTCAGCCGAACACTATCAGAGATATATTAAAGAATATCCTGACTCTTCCTAGCTGTATAATGGGAGTGAATAGATACTTTTTTTAACATATTTCTGATTGGGTTCGGTTGAAAGGAGAATGTCATATACACTTAGGAAGGATTGAGGGTGAATAAATTATGGGACAAGTCTTGTTTTCCATAGATGGTTATTTATTTAGTCATAGACAGGTAAAGAAAGTATAGTCTTAGGGTGCTTTCGCACCTGCCTCATTTAGTTCGGTTGAATCATACTAGAGTTCGTTTCCCTCTTTGGTGCGGTTCGTTTGGTCAGGTCTGAAAGCAGCAATCGCATTCGGGTGCGCACCAAAAGCGGACCAAACAAGCCTACCGAGACCTCCTTGAAGAGCTGGGCTCGGTACGTTTTCAAACCAACTCTGGAGCGGTTCATTTGTGGTGAGAACGTGATCCGACCTCGAACAGAACCAACTGCAAAAGTACTGATCATTCTTGGACTAAACCAGCTGCCGTAGTTAGCTGCGCTGACATTGTGTGCATGACATTATAACCTGATAGATCGTTGGCAATATTTTCGGAAGATGGGCATGTCAAGAGTTAATAATTAATGCACGCCTCCGCTTGAAGTGACGAGTGATGCGCGCTCGCCGTCTGCAGTGCATTAGAGCGTTGTTTTCACGTTGCATCCGCGCTTCTTTATAGAAATGTATTTGCATACTGTTGTAAATACACACAGTGTAGTAGATTATGGCCAGAGACACAAGTAGCCTGCGCAGTCGTCTCTTCATAGTGTTATTATAGTTTGCTGGCTTTGACTCTTCTGTTGGAATTTTTCCACACGTAAATTCTGACCAATCGAGAAGCAGTTTAGGAAATACGTCATGGCCAATGAGTGATGTGGATGTTGTCACGTGCCTGCGTTTTGGTTCGTTTCAACTGGTTCGGACCAAAGCAATCAGTGTGGTGTGAAAAGGAACCAAAAAAGCTGAAAAATGCAACAATGTATATTTGTTTGCCCTTGGTTCGGACCAAATGAACCGAACTAGAGATGTGAAAGCAGCCTATAATGACTGTATTGCTAAGTCTTGTCACATGCACTGTAAAAAAAGGGCAAATTTTGAACTTTTGTAGTACAATCAACTTGGATGTTTAAGTTATTTCAACTTAAATTATGTTAAACTGACTTTAAAAAAATTAGTTACATCTTGTTTAACTAATAAATAAAAAGTTTAACATTTCTTAACTTATTTTGATGAGTTAAAACAATGTAAAAACATATGTTGTCATAACTTATTGAACATATAATTTTTTACAGTGTGATATATTGCTTTGTGTGTGAAATTTCCTAATTTTTAAATTGCTATTTTTTGATAACCTTCCTTTTATACCAGAGAGCTCAGATCTCTTGATTGTTAAAATTAAAGTCATGGTCATGTGACACTTGAGAAACATGCGGTTTGGTGATAGTCACGTCAAAATTGGAGGGCACAATTTTTACCTGAACACAAGTGTGAACGACATTTGATATCTAATGCCTTCAACTTTCCTTGTACAGAAAATCCAAAGAACACACATTCTGACGTCTCATTTTCATCTCACACTGACATCTCAAACAATACAGAGGATGACTGCATGAGGAACATTTTTTGGGCTGAATTCCTTTAAATCAAGTTTAGATATAAGTTATGACTCAGGGAAGCTGTGAGCTTGTATGTGGACACTGAAGTAAATGTAATGCTTCAAACTCAAAGATGCATTGGCTCATGGGATATTGTTTCACTCAAGCATGTGTTGGGAATAGGATATGCAGAGGATATGAAACGAATGTCTTGCTGAGGAGGAGAAAAACAGAATAATAGATGCTCTGCCTCTGAGTAAGGAGTGGTGAATAATACAGAAAGCGTTTGTTATAATAGTAAACTATTCCCAATGTTCCCACAATGATTCATCATGAGCTCATTAGTAAAGCACACCAGAGTTGTAAAAAGCACATATTGTCACGTGTATTACATGTAAATCACAAAATCTAGCTTCTTAAAGTGACCCTATTAGCTTTTTTAAAGGTTTCTAATTTTATTTTTAAAGTCTCTTTCTACAGTTTTACATGCATCCAAGGTCAAAAAACCTTGATCGATCTTTTCTCATCATAATCATTGCAGCATCAGCTCTTTTCTCTCAGTGTCTGAAACAGTTTGAGCAAGGATTTGGTCGCTCTAAACCACTCTTTTCCCCTGCTCTGATTGGTCAGATGGCCCAGTCTGTTGTGATTGGTCTACTCTGCTCTGATTGGTCAGATGGCCTAGTCTAATGTGATTGGTCTACTCTGCTCTGATTGGTCAGATGGCCTAGTCTAATGTGATTGGTCTACTCTGCTCTGATTGGGAATTGGGAAGAGAATCAATGTGGATTTGCTTTGGCAGCAGAAAACAGCATCTTCTTGACTTCTCCACAACACAAAACAACCCCTTCCAGTTTCAAACAGCTACAAAGTATGTTGCTCACAAGCAGACAATGTCAACCATCATTCGGCGGGCATTATGCAAATGTGTTATATTCTTACGCAGGTATGAAACAGGAAGTGAGATAGGGAATTACTGACGGCTCGTTTCAGGCAGTTCAGAATCAAACATTTGATTTGGGAAACAATAACTCATTTGTCTGCACTTTGATCTTTGAAACTTTACAGAACGTTGCAACTTTTTCATTCACAAACAGCTATAACACACTCCATGAAAGGCAATATCTGAAAAAGCATATTTGGGGTAGCCTAGAAATCTAGACGCATCCTAGCGGCAGCAAATCTAATCTGCCCGTGAGTGTCGTCTAGCAACTCTCAATACCCTTCTGAGCTGTAAACGACAAACTCTGGCCAATCACATCATGTATAGAGTCGGTGGGCGGGGCTTAACATAATGACGGCTGAGTTGCACTTGCGTGCTTCTAGTAAACACAGAAACTGGCGAACGGCGGCGGTCTTTCGAATCAGCTCTGACCGCGACTCTGGAAGACTTGGAGTTAAGCTTTTCTCTGAGAAAAGAACAAAGAACGGCACTGAAGTCATTCTTAAAAAGGGAAGATGTGTTCGGAGTTTAGCCGACCGGATACGGCGAATGTTTAATCTGTCAGCGAGCTCTGTTTCACCTTCGCTGCTCTGGTTGGTGTAGCGCTATCCTATCGCATGCAGAGGGAGTTTGACAGACAACCGTTTATCCGCCCCTCGGATTGAGCTGTCAATGGTGAGTTTCCAGACCAAACATCTTGATGTGGGTCTGGCTTGTCAGGCTATAATTGGGGCACTTTAAGAAAGTATGACAAAAAGCATTTTGAGATGAGTTGTGCTTGTGTTTATAATATGATGTAAGCTTAGCGCACACCAAGTGATATTCTCCTGTGTGCGTCACATCAGGAGCTCTATTCGCCCCCAAACCATTCACTTCTGAGGATCCATTGCTTAGTTTTGAATCAAAGCCATTGTGTGTCATTTACTTCTCATGGTAAACTGCTACTGTACCTTTAACTTAGAGTTGTCATGCCAACACAACATAATTAATATATCAAGATTTTACTGAACAGCATAATAATATTTCCACAAAGCAAACACTGTTAGTTCTTTAAATGTAGGCATGAATTAGTTTGAGAGGGCAAATTTCCTAATGTTGATCTTTCCTGCCATCTTCTGGCTAGAAAACATTATTGCCACAGCCCACCAGTCTTTCCTGCTTCATCTCCTCTCATGTACTTTGAGCTACAGATCCCCCCATAGCATCATTTTGCTCTGTTCATGGAAAATCTTATCTGGTGTGCTTTAGGAAATCAGTACAAGATTTTATATTTAATTATGTAAAAAATGAATTTAATTAGCAGACACTTTTATTTAAAAGTGGTAGTCTCACAAATTATACAAAAAGATTAGATGATTAGAAAAGATGAGAAGTTAATTCCATGCTTTCATGGTTAAACATCTACTATATTGTGTTGTACAGCACGCACAATATTGTATTAAGTCAGATTACATTGTATGTTCACCTCTGAATGGCTTTCAATTGAGAGCAATGCCTGTTGCCAGCAGAATGCAGGTCTTTCTGGTTTTATTTTATTTATATTAGGGGTTCACTGATTGTAATTATTAAAATTTTGCATCTGCATTCTCCTCTAAAAGTGATCTGGCAAACCATACGTAATACAGACTTGATACTTTGAGGGCTGGTAGTACTCACCGTCTACAAAGTCACCAAGACTCGCTCCAGTTGTCCTAATGGGGGGCGGGAGGCAGTGGTGAAAAGTATAAAACCGCTCATATCTCCCTCACCGCTAGGCATGGGCTCAGGTTTCTTGGAATCCTTGGCTCAAGACGGACAAAATGTACAATTTTGAAAATTGATTTTTCAGGTAGGCCTACTAGTTTTTGACCCAATCGCAACAAAACCAGTGCACCAAATTTCTCTGAAGTCTATACTTGCTGGAACTATAACGGGGGGGGGGGGGGGATCATGAAAAAGGGGTATAACAACACAACCCAAGTCCGATTGTCTTGGAAATTGGCATGCACTTGTCTTTGTCCAAGGTGCCGTGATTGTCTATGAGGAAATTGGCGTATCTCGAAAAACATGGCTGTCATTAGTCATTGAAGTTTGGGCACCTATTAGACAAGGCTAATGAAGGCAGATCAGAACGAAACTCGGCGGGCATGTATGACTCAGAGGTCTGTAAGAAAATCAGCCACTAGGTGGCGCTAACTAGTTTTACGCCTCTGTAATCACGTGGTGTTTCAAATATCCACACAATATTCATATTGTTTGATAGACCATGTCATACTGAATAACTTTTTCTCTGGACTCTCTAGATTAATATTTATTTATTTTAAAACTCAAAACTTCACGAGGTAAGCATTAGGTAAGCACATTAAACATATGATGCTAAATAAGCATTCACAATTTTTATGGAGATCAGAACATAGGTGGCATTATAACAGTTAAAAAGTTTTATAAACATATTTTCTTAGTAAATTGCCTGTATGGGCTGTTAATTTTTTTCCTATGATCTAGAATCTAGATGGTTACAGGCTTCCTAAAGGAAACGTAATATCTTTTACACATGCTCAAAGACCTTAAAGGGTTTGAACCATGATAACTGCTGCTCGCAGCTATATTTATTTTGTTTCTCTTCATATTTCAAGAGTAAAATGTTTTTGTTGTAAACAGTTTTATTGTAATTCATTATAGTGGAGACATATGGAAGTCAAAGACAGACTTTAATAAGCAAGCTTCAGTCAGTAATTCATTTGTAGGATTTACATCTTGTGTGTACCGTTAAACATTACTTTTGTTCCTCTCTCTGGTCATTGTCTGAAGATTTTCCAGTGATAACTTTCAACCTTTTATTTTCAATATCCATGCAAATTGCTCCTTTAGATTACACAGAATAAAATGGGTTTTACTTTAGTATAAAATATTGAAGTGTGTACATTTTTATTGATATCTATCATCTACTTATCTTGGGAGTTCGTCTGAGTTTGTGTACTCTTTGGTTTATGTAATTAAGGGAGTTTCGTAGTCCTGTGGTCACAGGTAGGTTAGTATGCAGGGAAATCCTCTCTCTGAGACATGCAGAAATCCGGCTGCAGGCTTTCGATCGTACAGTCGGACGTGTCCATGGTGCAGAGGCTGCAGTCACAGCTCAGAGCCACCGGGTACGTGATATGGGGGTCCACTCCGGGGGAACAGTCTGGCAAGCGGACGGTCTCGTAGCGGACGTCCCGGTAAGTACACACATGTTGGTAGACACTGGAAAATGGGCTCTTGTATACAGGCTCCTAGAAACAAGATAATGCACTGTTCTATATGTCACCACTGGAAATATTGATTCTTGTACATTAATATAAATGCTGCTAAAAATGGTTTCCATGCAAATAAAACAGAACTAAGCACCTTCGTTATGCAGTGGCCACTGCAGATGGTGGTCTGAAAAACCAGACATTTCGGACAGCCCTCTTTTTCCACCGCGACAGTCTCATTAACTGGCTCACATGGTGGAAGAAAAGAGCTTTCAGCCATGACTAGTAGAACAGCTAAACAGAATAAGAGAAGGAGGATGTTGTTCCAAACCACTACCATCCTGTGAAATGAAAAGGAAGGAAACCAATTTCATTCTCCTTGAAGCTTCATTGAAACATTCAGAATTTAACTGCATTAAAAATGTATTAGACTTACTTGACATGTGTCCCCGTTGCTCAGCAGGCTGTTATACGAGGCTCGGTTCAGTCACAGAGCATCTGGCTGATTTATATAGGGCTCTGAAACCAAGTGTAACCAACAATTAAACTAAAATCTGACCTTAAATTAATCACACTGACCTCAGATGGATTATGTGTTTCCACAACTGTTTAAATTTGTCAGGTCAGAATGAACAGATAAAAGACACCTGCTGTGCATTCAGTGTCATTTAGGAGAGTTTCATGTCTAATCTAAAATCATCTCCGTGGAGCTACATTTGATTCCATGGCCTCTATTTTAAACACGTGGTCAGGAAATTTTCTTGAATGGTCTAAGGCCCTGCTCTCAGATTTCACTGTAAGCCAGTTCATTAGTGTACACACTCAAACACAACTGTATTTTACAGCATATCAATGCTGCACAAATGCTTTTTATGATGACATCTATGGTTTCATTAAGAATGTTAGGAACTTTTTTATTCTACTTGTATCTGTTCTTTAGATTTTGGTTATTAAGTTCTTTTAAGAACTGTCTGCTGAAAGGATTTTTGGGGAACCAAAAATGGTAATTTGATTATACTAGGTAATATAAGGTGGATTCGTTTTATGGGTTGGTTTAGTGTTAGTATCTAGTTATTAGCCAGTTATTGAAATTACTACAATAAGTGGATAGTATGTACACGGGAAACCGGGCTAAAATAAAGTGCTCCTTGTTATTCTCTGGCATTGTCAGTATTGGAGCCTTTAGCAACCTTTAAAAGGTTCTCAGAGTTGCAAAATGATTTCACTGTTGGCTGACAACGTTTGAGGTCAGCTTGGAGAGAGAATTAGTCGAATTGTGTGTGGATGGTATGACAAACACAAAAACTTTGAATCACAAGAAGTGTATTGTTATTTTCAGACATATAACTGACAGAATTGCAGTAGGTTTGCTGACAATAATGTTTAGGATGCATGGTACAATGACAGACATCTGCATCGGATTTGAATCAAAAGCTTATAAATTGCAATCCAATTGAGAAAACCCCAATAAAAAGACAGTAGCTAGAGGAGGCCAAGACTGTAGACATGTTTCTGATTAAATGTTCTTATGTTTTCAGTCATGACCTTATGGCCAAGGACGTTCAAAAGGCACAGTATTGTCTTTTTCTTTATATCCTAGTATTTTACTGTAATTTTGTCATGGTATATTTGGGTTTTGTTCATGTTTCCTGTTTTTATTTTTGTCAAGATGAATGAACACTGGGTGAGAGGAATTACAGTTTTTCTCCATTGGTTTGGCTCATTTCTTGAAACAGAAATTACATTCTCAAAACAACATGGACTAATCAGCAAACCGATTGGCAATTTTTTTTCACAACAGAATAGCATTTCTCATTAATTTCATCAAATTCTAAATGTCTTAGTACATGTCTTAATGTCTCAGACCCTTTTTGCATTTGATTAAATATAGGTAGCCTACATTTAGCACAATTTCCAAGTGAATAGGTCTTGTTGAGCTAAACTAATTTTTTGATTCTCAGTCTAATGGCAGTTCGCTCCAAAACTTATCAGCGTAGGTAGGTAGTTAGCAGGTAACATGCAGGAATGAACACTGGGTAACATGAATGAACACTGGGTAACAGGAATGAACACTGGGCAACAGGACTGAACACTGGGTAACATGAATGAACACTGGGCAACAGGACTGAACACTGGGTAACAGGAATGAACACTGAGCAACAGGACTGAACACTGGGTAACAGGAATGAACACTGGGCAACAGGAATGAACACTGGGCAACAGGACTGAACACTGAGCAACAGGACTGAACACTGGGTAACATGAATGAACACTGGGTAACATGAATGAACACTGGGTAACAGGAATGAACACTGGGCAACAGGAATGAACACTGGGTAACAGGAATGAACACTGGGCAACAGGACTGAACACTGGGTAACAGGAATGAACACTGAGCAACAGGAATGAACACTGGGCAACTGGACTGAACACTGGGTAACAGGAATGAACACTGGGCAACAGGACTGAACACTGGGTAACATGAATGAACACTGGGTAACATGAATGAACACTGGGTAACAGGAATGAACACTGGGTAACATGAATGAACACTGGGCAATAGGACTGAACACTGGGTAACATGAATGAACACTGGGCAACAGGACTGAACACTGGGTAACAGGAATGAACACTGAGCAACATAAATGAACACAGGGTAGCAGGAATGAACACTGGGTAACATGAATGAACACTGGGTAACAGGAATGAACACTGGGTAACATGAATGAACACTGCGTAACATGAATGAACACTGGGTAACATGAATTAACACTGGGCAACAGGAATGAACACTGGGTAACATGAATGAACACTGGGTAACATGAATGAACACTGGGTAACAGGAATGAACACTGGGCAACTGGACTGAACACTGGGTAACATGAATGAACACTGGGTAACAGGAATGAACACTGGGTAACAGGAATGAACACTGGGTAACAGGAATGAACACTGAGCAACATAAATGAACACTGGGCAACATAAATGAACACAGGGTAGCAGGAATGAACACTTGACAAGATGAATGAACACTGGACAACAGGAATGAACACTGGCTAAAGGGAATGGGAATGAACAGTGTCTATGTGTTTGCATGTTTGTGATTGAAATTTCTGTGTTGAGGGGATGTTCTATGTGCTTGTTGTTCTTCACATCAATGGAAAGAGAAAGAAGGAGAAATAGGAGAAGAGGGATGTTATAGGTTGATAAGGAGGGGGGGGGACAAAATTCTTTGTTAAGGGAAGAAGGAGGCGGGAACCGGCCAACATTCAACACATTGTAAGTAAACAACTGAAAGTAAAGGTGGCAGCTCCTCTCTTGAGTCTATAAAAAACGAAAGCACAACAAGCAAATCGTTGAGAACTCTCGTTTAAACAGCATACACACCAAGATATTTGACCGCACTTCACATTTTTGACATTGTTGATCCTTTTTTCAATCGTAATTCAATGGACTATAGGGCCTATATTAAACCTTTAAATAAAAGGGTTATTGAGTTGTTTACACTGTATAATACAAGAGCCTGTACAAGACCTGCCAAATCCCGCTTCAACATGACATTTCACTGTACAGTAGTTTACTGTACTTGTAGTAGCCATAAAAACACATTTATTTTCATATGTTTAAAGGAAGTGTATGTAAGATTTTGGCCAAAACTTGTACTGCAATCCCTTTCAAATGAATGTAGAGAGGTGTATCCCTCTACCCCTCCCCCTTGACTTGAGGTTGCCAGATAGTCTCCAGGATCCAGCAGGAACATTTGTAGCTGCAGCTGTGGTAAGTAACTAAAGCGGAATTGGCAACCCGGATGCCGAAACACTACTGATTTTGTGATTGGTAGATAGGTGGAGGGTGGCGCTTTGGGCCAAAACACAACATGTCAACATTTAATCAATAATAAGCAAATATTAAAGACAATATAATAAGGCTGGTGCCTCATGAACAACGGCTTAAATTACCAACTATAGAAAAAAGCTTTGTTTGGGGCAGCCCTAGCTACTTATTTCAGATAGGCCTATATTCAAACCAGCAGGTCACAATGGGCATTGTGGGTTGAGTGAGCAGTGCTGAGCAGAATAAGCTTAAAAAATGAACAGAATCCCAAGAAAGGCGCTCTCCACTCTTCCGCTCTTTCTATGCTCACCACAACGGTCACAATATGATCTAATGAATGTTTTAAAAGCATAATTCAACATATAAATAATACTTTTATTTAAAAGTATTATTTACTTCAAAAAGCCATTTAAAGTGTTTATTAATAATAAATTACTAAATGCTAAAAATTTATAAATGGAAATGGACAAACAATTTCTGTGAAACTAGGGGGTTCCTGCGCCCCTGGAGAAGAAAGGAAGGAGAGTCATAAGGCGGGAAATAGAGACATTCCAGGTGTCTCACTCCTTCATTTGCAGCATGCCATGGGTGGTTGCTTTTGGCACCTGTAAGGGTTCTCCTCGGGACTTACTTTTGGTCTTCTTGTGGCCTTCAGAAGATGCTGATGATGCAACTTCCTGTTGAAAATGTGGCATGAAGGAAAATGCCCCTATTTGTGAAAATAGGCTAATTTTCTAGCTCCCTTAAACTAAAATAGTTGAGTTTTACCGTTTTCGAAAAATCCATTCAGCTGATCTCCGGGTCTGGTGGTAGCATAACTATGGTAGCATAGATAACTGAATCTGATTAGACCGTTAGCATCTCGCTAAAAGAATGACCAGAGAGCTTCTATTTTCATATTTTCATCTTGACTCTTCTGTAGTTACAGTTGTTAAGGTTACGTAGTATTACCGTTGCGGGTCAGCGTTGGGTTCCGAGGAAAAAGATAGACGAGAGATGGGATCATCTTTAGCCGTTCACGGCATATTTATTATTTTAGCTGACCAACACATCAGTCTCACGGTCAGACAGCTTTTTAGTCAGAGACTACCACAAATCAACTGGGACAAACATCCTCAATACGCACACGCGTCTTTTCTCTTTTCTTTTAGTATACACTTTCAGTGCCCCCTTGTGGCATACACATATGCATAACAATGAACAGTATAACATTATATACAACTGAGGACATAATGAACATATTTTAACAACAGTGTGTACTAAGACCGACGGAAAGTGAAAAGTTGCGATTTTCAATTCCGATATGGCCTCAAACTATACTCTCATTCATTTCTCTTCCTTAACTCTCTGCTAAGCTATGCTAAAAGTGCTACCACTAGACCCGGAGAAAGGCTGAATAGATTTCCGAAAACTCAGAACTGTTTAACTCTAGGGGAGTTAGAAAATTTGCCTATTTTCAAACATAGTGGCATGTTCCTTTAATTGGGAGCAAAGTAACAGGACTGAGTTGAAAACTTGGGATATGACTGAAATGTGTATTTTGATTTCTTTATCATATATATAATGCATAGATGGGACAGATACAACAATGCAAGACTTTTAATAATTACATTGCATGGTAAAGTTTAGGGTGACATAGTGAGGACATGTAACAAATGCTATGTTTTATGTTCGCTAAACTTTTTAATTAATGTTTTAAATGTTATATTTTACATTTAGATTAATGTGCATGACACATTGCTTACTAATAAAATGTAGTTTAGAGTTAATGTTCATGCATATTTATACAATGAAATGGCACCCATTCTGTTTAATGGATCAATTCAAAAACCCCGGAACCAATAATCGCCAGCTAACGTGCTCCGTCAGGAAGGAGTTATCGGCGCACCACAGAAGTAGTTGTTGAAATTTCATAACGTATGAACTTGATGATTGTGTTGAATATTAATCTCGAAAATGACTGAGGAGGGCGGTAAGAGTCAAGTGGGTGTTATTTTATTTAAGAATTATAGTCAGATATTACGCTGGAGTAGATTTTATAAGACAAGGTCATATAATATGCCGGTCATAATTTTAAGGATGTCATACTAAATTGTTATGGTTACATTCATGGTTACATTCACCTTGTTATCTAGCAAAGAATATACCATGGTATTACTATCTAATACTGTAACATGGTACTGTCACTGTATTTTGTTGTAATGGTCCAGATACTTATATAAACATGCTGTTAAATGTAAGTTTTGAGTTTGTTAGGGTGTCATGTTATTTATATTTATTCAGTGAACCCTTAAGTGACCTTTGAGATTTACATCAGTGCAGTGAATGAGTGGCAATGATACACATTGTAATTTTAATGTAAATTCAACCCATTTTAACTTTAACACACACACAGGGTCCGAAGGTCCTGGGGATCCTTGATCTGCAGAATACACCGTGTGCTCGGGAGTCTATTCTTCATGGAGCAGGTGCTTTAATGGTGGCAGGACTGGTGCACTTTTTGGCAACAAGTAAGGCAGTGATTAAACTGATCTTCAGTGTTGTTGATCATGTGTCTGTGTGTAATGTCTTTAATGCTAAACCTGTCATTCACAGGTCGGGTAAAGAGGTCGTTTGATGTGGGAGTCGCAGGATTCATGCTCACAACGCTGGGCTCGTGGTGCGTGTCTAAATAAATATGGCAAGCCATTGTGACTTTCATTCATTCACAGGATATGAATCCTTGATATCAACCATTGAATTTCCACTAGTCAACAAGGATGATATCACTCGCAGAAATACAAATTCACGTAAAAACTATAATTCTTGATATCTGTAATTGTATTTTCATTAGTGAAATGTCACCATAATGCCATGCCATTTAAATTCAATTAATGATATTAAGAATAGATTTTTTACTTGTTGAAATTCCAATTTCACATCAGGTGAAATTTACTAGTAAAAATCAGATTTTTTTTTTTATCATTAATTGCGTGGTTTCTATGGCAAATGTATATTCTTGATATCAACAATTAAATCGCTTCTAGTAAAAATTTTCAAGAATTAGTATTTCAGCGAGTGATGACTATGGCACGCCGTTTTGACTTTGAATCATTCCCTGGATATGAATTCTTGATATGAACAATTCAGTTTCAAGAATTCAATTTTGACTATATTTTCACAATTTTCACTGTGATATCAACAATGAAGTCATCACTCGCAGAAATTGAATTCTGGATATCAATAATTGAATTTCAACTGGTGAAAACTACAATTCTGGATATCTGTAATTGTAGAACAAAGATGCAAATCAAAGGCACTCTCCTTTCAATTATTAAAAAGCCTTTATTTAACTGGCTATTTCATAGAAGAAAATTTAAAAGACATGGGGGTGAAAAACAACCCACGCGTTTAGGGTGTGCTAAGCAGAGTGAATTTGTATTTTCACTAGTGAAATCTCACCATAGGCTGCCGTTCAAATTTTATTGTTGATATCAATATCATTCAAAAATCTAAAATGGCGTGTAACATTGTTACTAGTGGCAATTTACATATTTACTATTAGCGATTAATTGTTGATATCAAGAATAGACATTTGCACTAGAAATCCCATTATTACTGATATCAAAAATAATGATTTTTACTAGTAAGAATTATGTTTCTGATGTGAAATTGAAATTAGTAAGAAATCAATTCTTGATATCAACAATTTCATTTGAATAGCAGCCTATAGTAAGATTTCACTAGTGAAAATACAATTACAGATATCAAGAATTATAGTTTTCACCAGATGAAATTCAATTATTGATATCCAGAATTTGATTTCTGCGAGTTATGACGTCATTGTTGATATCAGGAATTAACCTTTTTACATAATAATAATTGAATTGTTCATATCAAGAATTCATATCCTGGGAGTGATTAAAAGTCAAAACGGCTTGCAATAAATATATATATATATTATTTACATGAATAAAGAGAAACACAGCAAATGTTACAATGATTTATTAATACTTTTCAAGTAAATCAAAAAAATTTTTTTTGATTTTGTTGTCCATTACAGAAATGTAAATATGAATGTGCATAAGAATGTGGAAAATAATAATGCATTGTCATGTAAATGTAAAACTATGTAATCTCATGAGGTTCGTCTGTTGATCTCATGCTGTTATTTGACAGGTTCTACTGCAGATATAATAATGCCAAGCTGCGTGTTCAGCAGAGAATCATTCAGGATGGCATAAAGAATAAAGTCATTTATGAAGGCACGAATTTGGATCCCACACGGAAGAAGACAGAAGATGAGTAGACGTTCCGGGTCTGATGCCTTTAATGTGAATACCTCTTTATTTATTGCGACGTAATAAAATGTCAGATGTTTGTAATAAATGTTTTTTAATATATAAAACGAATGCTTTTTATCTTTATTTGAAGAATTTGTTGTAGGCAGAATGTGTCTGAAACGTATGGGAACTAAGTCAACTATTTGTTAATTTGCAACAACAAGCATTACTTTTTTGGTAATAAAGTATTTCCCCAGAGCTCTATTTGATTTGAAGTAAAAATAGAAAATAAAAGGACATCACACTAAATAAATAATAGATCAGCAGGTGTTTTAAGAGCTGCAGTTTTAGCGTTCAAACACACGATGGCGCCGCGTCACACTTGAACGAATGACGTCATTGCACGAGACGGCAGGTTGGTTCCCGCTAGAGGGCATTTGGAAAGATTTTGATTCGGTTTTGTTAAACCTACTAAACAGAAAGCATGACTTTACAATACAACATACTTTTACTGCTTTCTGTGCTATGATGTCCTGGGACCCAGGAATAGACTTTTGTCCTCTGTAGTGAATGACACTATTGAATGTCCTGTAAAGAGCGCATTCAGGGCTCTTCAGAGAGACAAATATGTTGACGTTTCACCATCACAACAACTCCTTGGTCTTTTAAAATTACATTACTTTAGTGATTAAATTTAGCACTCCTATGGATAATATTTGGTAATTATCCTTTAAATCTGACACATTTTAGTTGTTTGTCATAAATCAACTTTCAGGAAAATGTTATGGGGTTTCTAATCAAAATTAGACTTTCTGTTACATAACAAGACATTGATTTCATACATTACTTTAGTCGAGGACACCAGGACAGCATGTTTATCAGACACAACAAGTGAATAGGGAAAGAAATTATATTTCAGCACTCCTATAAACTGAAGTGCCAAATTTTTGATGTTAGTTAGAAATCTCAAAATGCATAATAAAAAGAAGAGAAAGACACTTTCTGGCAATCAGATGAGCTGCACAACTGGCCTTTTACCTCACAAAAAACTTCCCTTGATACCAACTGGTTAAAAGTCATTGAAATTAGCTCTAAAACAAATCTAGCCCTTTCAATGTACAGACGTAGTTCCTCATTGGCTGCACATCTGTTTGCTTGATGAAATGTGATTGGTCTAATCTTTGCATCTATTTAACAATGTCACCTTTGCTCAATAACTATTTATGTTATAGTTTAGGTTAATGGCTACTTTTTTTGTATACTGCGAATATGGTTTAAATAGCATGCTATTTGGCTCAAAACAACTTAAAATAAGGTGGAATTTTGGAATAAGTTACACCAATAATGTGATACAAAGATGGAGTTTTTGTCCGGTTTAGAGTATTTCTAGATGAACACACAAAAGCTTCTGCAATTCAGTGATACAGTTTCTCAAACCAATTTGCATGGTAATGCAATTTTATTTTATTTCACCTTGCTTGCAGAGACATTCAATTTTAAAGCAGAATCACATAATGTGGCAAAAAAGCTGATATGAACTATACAGATGTGCTTGCACATTAAAAATAAGAGTTTATTATGTGTCACTCATATCTCCATTCTTAAACATTTCTCACCAATGAAATAATGATGGGGTAAAATATTTTACAAAAAAGAGAACACTTGCGATACAAGAACTTTAAAAATGTTGCAAAACTATTAAAACCATAACACTGCACAAAAAAGATGGACCTATGCACACTTGATTATATACATTACTAGTATTCAAATTCACTGCATTATGGTGAAGTTAATCAAAATGCAAAGCCTTTTGTAGATGTTTCACAACGTGCTATTTTGTTTAAAATAGTTTCATAGAAAATAGTTTCGTTTTAGTTTCATAGATCATAAATATTCAAAAACAAAGTGTCCACTACTTCCCGGCACCATGGTATTCGATAGCACTATTGATATAGTGTTACCATATTCATGCTATTTACATTCCAAAGAAAACAGTGGTACTCCCATAGTGCCGTGCTCTTTTGGTTAGTGTTAATGCATTAAGTTAATGTATGCGTGCTTTACACTGGAGGGAATATGAACTTTGAATGATCACTCTTGATCAGTGAGCTCTCTGTGTCTGATTCCACAATCTCCACGTCATTGTGAGAGCTGGAGGTGCTGGCGACGCGCGCTATCTTCGTCAGGGTCTTCTCGTATGGGGCCGGGAGGTAAACCATCAGAAAAACGCCATCATTGCCTTCTTCAGTGCCGTCTCCTTCCTCCAAAGTGGACAGAAATTCAGCCGTGCCGTCAGCATCATCAAAATCCAGCGTTATTACTTTGGCCGTGTTCTCTTTGACCCTGGAGCATCTTTTGTAAACGAAAAAGACAATTCCGGTGAGGAAGAGCAACGAGCCCGTCATTATGACCACAATGAGCGTCACCTCCGCTCTCTCCTCGACCTTGCCGGAGGTCAGCTCGTTCCAGTAACCCTGACAACACATGAGAACACACACAGAGGAAATCACACGATGCTCATAATCTTTGAGGCCTGTTCATTAAAGTCACCATGAAATCAAAACTGACACTAATTATTATTTGTATGGAATATTGCAGTGCTTGCTATAGGGCTGTGCTATAGCCTATTGAACAAAAATGTGATATGCAATATCTTGTTTAAAGGGTTAGTTCACCCAAAAATGAAATTGATGTCATTGCCTCCTCACCCTAATGTCGTTCCACACCCGTAAGACCTCCGTTCATCAACGGAACACAGTTTAAGATATTTTATATTTAGTCCAAGAGCGTATCTAAGTGTATGCACACTATACTGTCCATGTCCAGAAAGGGAATAAAAACATCATCACAGTAGTCCATATGAGACATCAGTGGGTTAATTAGAGTCTCTTGAAGCATCCAAAATACATTTGGGTCCAAAAATAACACAAACTACGACTTTATTCAGCATTGTCTTCTGCATTGCATTCGGATCGCCAATGTCTCGTGATTTCAGCAGTTTGGCAGTTTGAGACGTGATCCAAACTGCGGAAATCACGAGACATTGGCGATCCGAATCACGAATCAATAAGCTGATTCATAACCGTTTGAATCATTATTTGAGGATTGAAAACAAACCCGGAAGAGAAGACAATGCTGAATAAAGTCGTAGTTTTTGTTATTTTTGGACCCAAATGTATTTTGGATGCTTCAAGAGACTCTAATTAACCCACTGATGTCTCATATGGACTACTGTGATGATGTTTTTATTCCCTTTCTGGACGTGGACAGTATAGTGTGCATACACTTACATACGCTCTCGGACTAAATCTAAAATATCTTAAACTGTGTGTGAAGATGAACGGAGGTCTTACGGGTGTGGAGCGACATTAGGGGGAGGAGTTAATGACATCAATTTCCTTTTTGGATGAACTAACCCTTTAAATAAATGCGATATGATATTGCTAAAAGTGTATAAAATCTATTAAATTAAATTAAAATCATTATTTAAGAATGATACCATTTGTTCCAATTTTTTCTGGGAAAAGAAAGCATCGCTACAACTTCTGAAAGTGATCAGGAGCATTTTAGCAAAAATGTGTCATAAATCTGACAATATAATTTTAACATCAATGTAAACAAACAAAAAATGTAATGCCAATATTTAAACAGCAAAACCTTTTTGTTTGTCTTGGTAATATATAGTTATATCAACCTAAAACTGAACATCAAGAGCCCAAATAAACAAAGACACCTGAAGTAGGGGTGGATGATTATTTTTGTTATTTTAATTTATCTTTGTTATTAAAAATACGAACAAAAAACAGTATTCTTCACATAAATTAAACATACACTGATACATAATAAAGCCACAGAGATTTGCTCTTGTTCTTCTGTTGTTCGACAGACAGTGGCAGGTTTTCTGTACTAGCCGCCTGTTACTTTAAGAGCTAATGCACAGATCCTGTTGACACACATTTGGTTTCTTTCCCCAACTGATATCGTTCATTAAAGCATAACTGACTGTTTCCATGAATTCTCATCAAGACAGCCCTTTTGACATAACTGTGTCTATATTCACAATGTTGAAGTAGCCTATTAAAATCATTCAGATATTGCATGCCATTGCTATATGCATATTGCGATATGTACATTTGCCATATTTCGATAGTTTCGATATATTGCACAGCCCTACTTGCTATACATGAATTGATCTGTGCACATCATTATTTTAATCAAAATAACTCCCCCTCCCTCTTGCAGCAACATCTCGGTTACATCCCAAATCACACACTTCCCTACTATTTAGTAAGCGAAAAACAGTATGTGACAAAAGAAGAATGTCTGAATTCACAGTACTCATAAAAGAGAAGGTGTAAAGTCCCCGGATGACCGACTACTTCTGGCGAGATTCTGAATTGTGCATTTGATGGACACTTTACTATCACATGTGGCCACGGGAGAGGATTTATGAATGGCATTGAAGTGATCACATAATAGAATACTTTTTGGAAAAGTACAACCTCACGAACAGGGACGTTTTGAAGGGAATATTTTTACCCATTTAGACCCCAGTTCCTGTGGACAAAACACAGTTTTGTTAGTTTCCCGGGAAAGTTCCTGCGGTGGAAACGTGGCTATAGACTTGTTCCTGGGTCAACCTATTTTGGGGAAATGATAGGTGAATATGTCTGCCCAGATCTGGCCCACATCTGGGTCGTGTTGAATCCACTTGTGGCCCAGGAACTCAAACTCCATTGTTGATTTGAATTGCAAACAACTCTTACTGCACGCACCGCAACAGACTTTAAGGTTGAAATAAAATGCTGTGTAAACCAATCAGCATGTGCAGTGCCCAAGTCCCACCCCTGACAGTTCCTGAACTTTCAAAAAGTACTCTCTCGCAAGCAGGGACTTTCTGAGGGGGGAATATTACCTGAAACTTAAGACCCCGTTTTCTGCGGTCGAAGCGCACAGAGGACCACCACAAAGTCCACAGTTCATGCGGTGGAAACTCGGCTTATATTCCTGTCTGGGGTAGAAGCACCTAACCCTATTTGTAAGCCTAAATTTGACATAATCTGAAAACGTGTCTTTCAAATCAGAATGGTTGATTGATGTTGATTCAGGAACACTTGGTGAAATCACTGCTTGTATGCGAGTGATGGTATCAGACAATGACAGATAGTAAATGAGCCGTGGTATGAATGATCATGGTGTAACTTCCAAATGAAAGCAGTCATGTAAATCTGATAGGCCTGGTGTGCACTTATGGTTCATTTACCCCATCTGCTTAGTCTGTAAGCAAACAAACAAGTTTTACCTTTAGACGGTTCTCAGTTGATGGTGGTGCGGATGCGCCTGCGACCCAGTCATATGAGCCACGTCCCGCCGGCCCAAACTGTATCCAGCTGCTATCCATAAGCACACGCATGTTTGCTCTGTCAGCTCCTCTACTGCGTGCTGATTATACACTGCTGCATCATCCAGCTTTAATGGCTTACCCTGTGACCGTCATATGCAAGTAGACACAGTTCGACACAAGCAGGGATCAAGAGATGGTGCCAGAGCATCCAATCAAAGGGAATGGCTGAGTCTTAACACAACTGGCCTACATACATCACACAGCTGGGAGATCATCTGGGTCCAATCCGATGGCTTTGGAAATAGACCTAACTTGTGCTATTTTCTTAGTTATTTTCTCCAATTACTGACTTTTTTTTTAATTTAGCAAAAAGCAAACTAGCAGATGTATCAATAACTTCGTAATGTGAGCCACATATGATCATATACGTGCATTTGCTACAACGATGGATTGATATATAAAGTGGCAAATTTGTGAGCCCTCTGAAAATATCTGGATTTCTGCATTGATTTATCTTTAATTTATTACTTATTTTATAACCAGTTATAATAAGCAAACATAATATGACTCAACTAATGACACAAACAGTTTTAATTGAAGACATTGAGTGATCATTGACAGGGCAGGCTGAAAAAAATGAGTAAAAAAGGAAAGGGGGTGCATTCATAGACTGAGTAAACCCAGCCCGATCTGCCGGCGATTTGATTTCTCCCTGTACATGGGAGCGTCTTAGTACATACTTTTTTCCTGCTTCTGTTACAAATTTGCAGGGACCAGTCACAAACTGGCTTATCCACCTGGCACGCTATTGGCCGGTTTAACACGATGACTGATAAAGAAGCGATGGATCGTTGGTCTGATTGGTTGAAGGACTATCCAATTGCATACAGAATCATTTAAACTATGCCCGTTGATCACGCCTCTTGTGCAGTAGATATACAGAGCAGACTCCCCAGACTAATGTTTAATCTTAAAAGACCGAGCTTGGTTTGGTGAAAGCCACACAAGTGCATTAACGCACAGGCTTCTATTGGCTGAAGCTATACTGGGGAGGGGCCGACTGGCTGCACGCAATTATATTTTCAAATAATGATTTGTTCATATGGGAGTTTGCAGCAGTGACAGCAGCATTAAAGCTACACTGTGTAACTTTTTTAGTTTATTCTTAGCTAAAAACACTTCAAAATACATTGTTCTTTCAAAAATGTATGTGCTCATTAATGTATATTTACTTCTTTCAAGTAATAAAGTATTCTTGTAAGTTTATAATATGCCGTTGAAAATACATACGGGTGAGGGGTTTGAATGCCGGTCGCCATTTTGTCCCTCCATCTTGAACGTACATTAGCCAAAGAGGGACATACCCGTAAATTCAAACTTCGCCTTTCGCGTTTTAACACTCGATGGCACCGTGTCGAATGTGAAGAGGGGGATTGCCATGTTAATCTTGGACTAAATCGGCCACCGTAGGAGTTAAAACGAAATCAGAATTGAGAGGAACAGAAACTAATATTCACTGGATGGTCAAATACCTTTACACTAGCCTGACAAGCCGGACCCACATCAAGATGTTTGGTCTGGAAACTCACCATTGACAGCTCAATCCGAGGGGCGGGATAAACGGTTGCCTTTCAAACTCCCTCTGCACGCGATAGGATAGCGCTACACCAACCAGAGCAACAAAGGTGAAGCAGAGCTCGCTGACAGATTAAACATTCGCCGTATTCGGTCGGCTAAACTCAGAACACATCTTCCCTTAAGAATGACTTCAGTGCCACTCTTTGTTCTTTTCTCCAAGTCTCCAGAGTCGCGGTCAAAGCTGATTCAAAAGACATACTAGAAGCACGCAAGCGCAACTCGGCCGTGGTCATTATGGCCCCGCCCGCCGACTCTATACACAACGTGATTGGCCCGGCAAGAGTTAGGGGAATACAGCTCAGAAGGGTATTTAGAGTTCCTAGACGACACTTGCGGGCAGATTAAATTTGCTGCCGCTAGGGTGCGTCTAAATTTCTAGGCTACCTTTACACCGCTAGATGGGGGAAAATATCACACAGTGTAGCTTTAAGCATTTTCAATTTCAAACCTAAGCCATCAAATTGACATCAGCTGAGAAGGAACGCCGTTTCCAGACCGGAAATTAATTTCAGATTTTGATTAAAGGGGGGGTGAAACACTCAGTTTCAGTCAGTGTCATGTCAATCTTGAGTACCTATAGAGTAGCATTGCATCCTGCATATCTCCGAAAAGTCTTTATTTTTTTAATAATTATATAAGAAAGATGCGCTGTTCCGAGTCTTTCCGAAAAAAGCCGAGCGGGTGGGGGCGTGTCGTGTGAGCGGAGCTAAACAATGACGTGTGCAGCAGCGCGCTGTGTGTTGAGTCGAGTGCATCCCTAACAGCGGGAAAAAAACTTTATTCAAAATAAAAATATGGCTTTTAATCAGATACAGCCATACATCTATGATCCGGAGTCAGACCCAGAGGCTGCAGTTGAACAGGAGCAGCAGCAAAAACGACTAGAGCAGGACGTCTCTATGTGGTACAAGTTATACACTAACTATATAATATGCTTAGCGGCTTGTGTTATTTACATATTTATACTTGAATTATATCGTCGTATTTTTGTCTTTGAAGGTGTACATGTGGGAAGTGCAGTTGTGCACGTGTGTGTGTGTGTTTACGCGTGGTTTGTGTAGACAGTAAGCGGACTAAAAAAAACACAGACATTTGAAGCAGTCTCACTCACCCTTCTAACGTTGGGACTGCTCCATCCTTCAGCATTAGGCGATTGGGAAAATTCGGCGTCGAGCTGGGCCTTGTTTATGAAACAGTCGGCACCGAAATGCAGCGAACAGATATAAACATTCGCGCAACTCAGTTGCTGATCCGGAAAAGCAAATTACATCCACTGTTGCCTTACCGCGGGGTTTTGGAGAATCTGTGCAGGACTGTCTTGGTCTGGCAACCAAAAACGCACTTTTTTGGTGACATTGTTATGTGCTATGTGTAATTGTCACCTGTCCAGCATCCTACAAGCCAGCGCTTTGATGGGCGTAGCCTGTTGCTTTCGCTCTCTCCCTCTCTCTCTCTCACGCTCTTCCGGTAGAATTGTCCGTAAGGCCCATACAAGGAAATTCCGCCCCCATTAACGTCAAAGGGGACGCATGATCTCAAAAAACTTGCCGAAACTTATGACTAACTGGAAGTAGTATTTTTGACAAAGAAATACTCCCATCAAACGTCCACCTTAACTTTTGAAACTTTGTCTATGTTTAGGATGGGATTCCAAGTCTTTAACAGTGTAAAAAGATCAGTATGCATGAAACAGCATTTCACCCCCCCTTTAAAGATTACCACCGTAAGACCTTTAACACATTTAACAACGTAAATAGGGCCAATTTTTTATTTCATGAGGACTAAAGAAACTGCTACTTCTGAGTGAATCAGATGAATACATATGAGACAGAACAAGGGACGAGCTTTAAGTATCCAGCTCTGTCTGGTAATTATGACTATTTTGTAATTTATGATGTTGATTTGAATTACTCTCTGGATTAGTTCAAGTGGAATTGTAAAGTTAAAGATTGCCGTCCATCATGGGTTAAACACCCTTGTCCAAATTCAACTTCTTTAGGGTCTAAATTGAAATAATGCCAACTGACCAAAACCGAGACAACTGAAAATGAATGGGTGTGAGTTGATTTAAAGCTACACTTTGTGATATTTTCCCCCATCTAGCGGTGAAAAGGTATATCTTCATCCGTTAGTCTGCTACGAGCGAGAGACAGAGAGGAGGAGCGCTGAAGTCAAACCCTGTCCTCTATTCAATATTCAGTTTCACTTGGAAATACACACAGCACTGAAGAAAACTCACTTGCAACTTCCGGTTCACTGGGACTGTAAAGGTTGTTGTTTGACTTAACCCATCTGTAATGATAAACAATTATTCCATTATATGTATTTTAACTTTTTTTGCAAATCAGTTTGCAGTGTACAGTCTTGTTCAAAATAATAGCAGTACAATGTGACTAACCAGAATAATCAAGGTTTTTAGTATATTTTTTATTGCTACGTGGCAAACAAGTTACCAGTAGGTTCAGTAGATTCTCAGAAAACAAACAAGACCCAGCATTCATGATATGCACGCTCTTAAGGCTGTGCAATTGGGCAATTAGTTGAAAGGGGTGTGTTCAAAAAAATAGCAGTGTCTACCTTTGACTGTACAAACTCAAAACTATTTTATACAAACATTTTTTTTCTGGGATTTAGCAATCCTGTGAATCACTAAACTAATATTTAGTTGTATGACCACAGTTTTTTAAAACTGCTTGACATCTGTGTGGCATGGAGTCAACCAACTTGTGGCACCTCTCAGCTGTTATTCCACTCCATGATTCTTTAACAACATTCCACAATTCATTCATATTTCTTGGTTTTGCTTCAGAAACAGCATTTTTGATATCACCCCACAAGTTCTCAATTGGATTAAGGTCTGGAGATTGGGCTGGCCACTCCATAACATTAATTTTGTTGGTTTGGAACCAAGACTTTGCCCGTTTACTAGTGTGTTTTGGGTCATTGTCTTGTTGAAACAACCATTTCAAGGGCATGTCCTCTTCAGCATAGGGCAACATGACCTCTTCAAGTATTTTAACATATGCAAACTGATCCATGATCCCTGGTATGCGATAAATAGGCCCAACACCATAGTAGGAGAAACATGCCCATATCATGATGCTTGCACCCCCATGCTTCACTGTCTTCACTGTGTACTGTGGCTTGAATTCAGAGTTTGGGGGTCGTCTCACAAACTGCCTGTGGCCCTTGGACCCAAAAAGAACAATTTTACTCTCATCAGTCCTCAAAATGTTCCTCCATTTCTCTTTAGGCCAGTTGATGTGTTCTTTGGCAAATTGTAACCTCTTCTGCACATGCCTTTTTTTTAACAGAGGGACTTTGCGGGGGATTCTTGAAAATAGATTAGCTTCACACAGACGTCTTCTAACTGTCACAGTACTTACAGCTAACTCCAGACTGTCTTTGATCATCCTGGAGGTGATCATTGGCTGAGCCTTTGCCATTCTGGTTATTCTTCTATCCATTTTGATGGTTGTCTTCCGTTTTCTTCCACGTCTCTCTGGTTTTGCTCTCCATTTTAAGGCATTGGAGATCATTTTAGCTGAACAGCCTATCATTTTTTGCACCTCTTTATAGGTTTTCCCCTCTCTAATCAACTTTTTAATCAAAGTACGCTGTTCTTCTGAACAATGTCTTGAACGACCCATTTTCCTCAGCTTTCAAATGCATGTTCAACAAGTGTTGGCTTCATCCTTAAATAGGGGCCACCTGATTCACACCTGTTTCTTCACAAAATTGATGACCTCAGTGATTGAATGCCACACTGCTATTTTTTTGAACACACCCCTTTCAACTAATTCAACTAATTGCCCAATTGCACAGCCTTAAGAGCGTGCATATCATGAATGCTGGGTCACATTTGTTTTCTGAGAATCTACTGAACCTACTGGTAACTTGTTTGCCACGTAGCAATAAAAAAATATACGAAAAACCTTGATTATTCTGGTTAGTCACATTGTACTGCTATTATTTTGAACAAGACTGTATGTGCATATGTGATTTAAAAAAACACACAGACGGTTTGTAACTCTGCTGATTTATTCTACAACACTTACAACATAAATGATCGTCTAATAAACATTTCAGAACACATTCAGCGTAATGCACACACTGCAGTCGAGTGATAATAAACTGCATGTAGTAAAGAGCGCACTCCCTCCAAAACACACACTAACATATCCTTCCCATAGTATTTCAAAGAATATATGCGTGGTACAGTACGGGGTGATTAATGCTTGTGCACTGGAAATGGAGTGGTATTATGAATTAAACATGTTAGCAGAGCTCAAATTAAGACGTTTTGAGTAGTTTTAGCTTGCATTTTTAGGTTTTGCTGAAGTCTTCACAACATAATCCAGTGTTTTCCTATGCTGAGCACTGAGTTCAGTCTCAAAACAAATCATTTACACAAACCATCCCCTATAAATATATCCCTTAGAGTTTATAAAGTCTTTTTTGTCAAGACAAAACACTGTCTGAACATTTTCACAATCAGAACTGTTGTGCTCTCGAATACTTACAAAACGACACAAAGTAGACAAAAGGAGAAAAAAAAAATGTTCAAAGAAATATGAAAACTTGGACTCCGGATGCTTTCAACTGAAGAAAACAACAACTAACAAACAACCATGCTTAAAATAAAGTACATAATAATAGTTTTTTCAGAAATCAATCTCATATTTGGTCTTTGGTCCCTTTCAACATCCTTTAATCTCCATCTGTTGTTATGCCAAGCAGTTCCCATAAACCCAACACAATATGAGCAAATCGAGCTGCGATTATACATTCTCTATGATTATGTAACATAGGCCGTGAGCACTGGATACATGTAGGAATATCTGTATATGGGTCCTGATTTTCATAGTTCCCATTGCACATATTGAAGTAGCTTTTAAAAAACAAAACAAAAAAATACACGAATGACATACCATTTGTTTGTAGCTTGTCAAACTAATTTCTCATAATAACACTAAGCAGCATCACATAAAAAATGCATATCTTCACAAAATCAACATATACATAATACATGCAATGATTCAAAAATTAATAATCAAACAACTGCATTTGTAGATCAAGGAATAAAATATATTTGGGATAAAGCGTTAAAATTCTATGCCTCTAAAAGTGCAAACATATCCAATCTTAATAAATACAGATAGTAAAATGTCCTTAAATTATACCTTCAATGCTAGAATTATTAGATAATACCTCCAACGATCTGCGTTTACACTTTTAAGACAGCATACGGTGCAGCTCTGAAAAGTACACTATTGTATATTTTATTTCTCACTGATTTATTCAAGTTTAGTCAGATGTAGTGTTGTTTAGTGAACTCTAAAACTAGTGTCTGATGTTTTAAACCATAGATTCCCAGTGGAGTATGGGTAGTGGAATATATGGCACAGTTTCTGGCTGACTGGATGGATGGACATTGGATAATAAACAGAGCTAGAACGTAGGTACATTTCCTGAAAAAATGTGAGTGGTGCTTGCAGTGGGAAAACTTTGCATTCGGTTGTTAAGGTATTCTGAGTTGTTCCTAGGGCGTTGCCAGGTGGTTGCTAAGGTGTTCTGGGCATTTGCTAGGCAGGTGCTAAGGTATTTTGGGTGGGTTGATAGGGCATTGCTAGGGTGTTCTGGGTGGTTGCTATGGTGTCGCTAGGCAGTTGGTGGTTTTTATAGAGTCCTTAACAAGTTCTTAGAATGATTTTGAAGTGAGTCAAAAGAGCCAACCCCCATCTCTACACAATGTTCCGATGCAGAGATAGAGGTCTTCCTGAAAGGTTGCTAGGGTACTCTGTTTGGTTGCTAGGGAGTGTTTTGGCAGCTGCAAATGAGGACACTCCAAAAGCTGCATGCCAGTATGTATGAACCAACCGCAATGCCTCGATGACATTCGGATTTAAAGATATCCCTCTTTGGTTTTGGGTTGCTAGGGTGCTTGACAATGTTTCCTAGGGCGTGGCTAAACAGTTGGCCGATTAAAGTAATAGACTGCATGTCTGCACAAATCAAAAGAGCCAAACTTAAGTGTCTCTATGATGCACTGATTCATTCATATCCCTAGCCACTATTTTTCAATGGTCTGTGGGGTGGTTGCTAGGGTGATGTAACTGGTTGCTAGGGTGTGGCTATAAAGATTTTAGGTCATTACTTATTGGCTGCTTGATAAGATAAGTCAAATGGGGGGGTGGGGGGCTTCTAAGACCCTGCGTTCGTGATAGTCGCCATTTTAAGTCTACAGGATTTTTTCGTCTGCTTTTTCATTCACTATGGTAACATCTTAGGTCTCATCGCTTAGAAAAATCAAAGCACACCTCACCTCAATTAGTAGGTCGGGTCAATTTGACACGCTAAAATTTAGTCCGGAAAAAGATTTATTGTTCTTGTCATGCTTTGCCTATGGCAAGCACCAATTATAATGAGCAGTTTGTGAGCATTTTAAAAGCTAGTGCAGTGTTTGGGGATCAGCTTTCGCAACTCCAATACTTCCCGATTAATAGAAAAAAACCCAACTGAGATGAAGCCAACACATACTGATTTTAAACTATAGCGATACTCCAGCTGATATCAGTATTATACAGACTACAAAAGGATGGTGTACAGAGTTTTGTTCAGAATAAAATAGAAATCAGTTAGATATTTAAAGGCATTGTATATTTACGGACATGAACTATGTTGTGATAATACTAGCAACATAAAACTGCATTTAGCAAAGCTCAAGATCATGCTTTAATCAAAGCATTAACAAAAGTGCATCAAGTTCCACATTTCATTGAGCAATGACTTACACTGTAGAAATGTTCAGGGGAGTTTAAAGTTGACGTTTTAAAGGGCTAGATGAAAGAAAAACACATAATTATGTATATGGCACGTACATTTAAAGCCAATTAACATTCAGAGATATAAATAAATAAAAATATAGATTCTGAATATAACAGCATGGATATTGAAGAACATTCGCGAAAGGAATTCGTATTACACAGAGATCACTGTGCACTGCAATAAAAATAGTTAGCAAAGTTAGACGTCACAGAATATATGAGCATATGCGGAGGCGAAGAGTAAAGCACATGAGCCGGGGAATCACAGGAGGATGTCGTAAACGCGGCCCACTCGTCCGAGCCACTCGCGCACCGCCTGCCGAACTCTGAGGTCAGTCACATGACAGGTCAGCTGACTGATGCAGGGGAACACCGCAGGCTGGAGGGCGATGAACGTGGGGTCCGGCAGGAGCTGGATCTGGCTCAGGACAGTGAGGACCATGTTGGTCCAGGCCTGGGCAGGAGAATGCATAAAATAAAATCAGTTATATACAAGAAATATGCAATTACAGAAACAAACGCTTTTACTTTTGCTGAAAGTTTTGTAATTTGACTCTCTATTCTTCTATTCATGCCACAATATATTTAGGTCCTTCAATCAAAAAAATGAACTTTCACTGTTGTTAGCTGCACTCAAATCATACTTGTTCACATTACTTAAAGGACAACTCCGGTGAAAAATGAACCTAGGGGTAATTAACACATGATTAGTAGATCGTTCTCTGGGATGCGTTTTCATGGAAATCGAACGTAAAGAGTTTTATCTCTAAAAATAGATAAGCTGATAACGCTTGTCTATGGGGCATAGAATAAGTAAAATTAAATCGCAAGTTAATACGACTAACAAGTCGCCTCACACTAACACGGCAGCATAATGAGGGTCCCTACATGCAAACCGAAGCATTGAGAACTTTGCAAGTGTACAAACAGTTTAATAAGAAGATACTTTATAAAGACAGTGCATTAGACGTATACGGACAGGCGCCATCTTGGAAAACAGTCTCGACGAGTCGAGCAATGAACGCTGTACTAAGTGATGAACTGTGACTTGGAATCTCATATGGTCCGCTGTTTCCGGAAGAAAGCACTAAACGCAGCAGAGAAAATAAATAAATACAAATAAAAATGTCCATGTTATTAGATTTCACAAAGTTAATTCCTATTGACCAGCTCACTTAGCACACCGTTCATGGCTCGACTCATTGAGACTGTTATCCAAGATGGCTGCTGTCTGTATACGTGTAATCTACTGTCTTTATAAAGTATCTTCTTATTAAACTGTTTGTTCACTTACAAAGTTATCAATGCTTCGGTTTGCATGTAGGGACCCTCATTATGCTACTGTGTTAGTGTGAGGCTATTTTGAGCAATTAATACACTGATTTATAACCGTTCAAATCTTTATTTGAGGATTGAAAACAAACGCGAAAGAGAAGACAATGCTGAATAAAGTCGTAGTTTTTGTTATTTTTGGACCCAAATGTATTTGGATGCTTCAAGAGACTCTAATTAACCCACTGATGTCTCATATGGACTACTTTAATTATGTTTTTATTCCCTTTCTGGACATGGACAGTATAGTGTGCATACACTTACATACGCTCTTGGACTAAATATAAAATATCTTAAACTGTGTGAAGATGAACAGAGGTCATACGGGTGTGGAACGACATTAGGGTGAGAATAAACATAAAATGGAAGTTTTGATAGTCTTTTCTTCCCTTCTTGTGACATATATCAGAGTTAAATGGCTTCTCAAACAAGAACAAATGTGGGTGTGGATGGACATTAGGGTGATTCATTAATTACATACATTTTATTTTTGGTGAATTAACCCTTTATTGATAATAAAATTATTTATCTGCTGTTTTAGTTTTTTTTAGGGAAATGAAAAAGGTGCTAGCTCATGTGACACTTGGTTTCCTGTCCCGTCTTACCTGTATCTGCGCCTCAGAGTCTCTGATGGAGATGTTGTGTGAACTGGCGGTGGAGCCCGATCGGGTTCTTTTCTCTTGCCTCAGTAGCTCGGGCCCCGCGCTGAAGGAGTGACGCATGGGCCCCTGCTCTACCAGTTGCTGGGGCCTCTGGGGTCCTGGGGAGTCTGGGCCACACAGGGTCACCGCCTCGCCCTTCTTCTCTCCCGCTTTGGCATCTTTGGCAAACGTGGTGTGATTGTGCTGCTGCTGCTGCTGCTTGCGTTTCTTGTACTCGATCATTAGCTTGGTGATGGTCTTGTCGGTGGCGATGGTGTACAGCTTGTTTCCCGCACTCTCCCACCATTCCTTCTTACGGGCCCCGTCCCGCCTCTCTCCTCTCAGCTGGGGGAGAGATGCACTCAACCCGCCGGGACTATGGACCTCCTCAGAGGGCGTTTCATCAAGGTGCACGCGGAAGCTGTCCTCTGAGGGCGTCCCGTGGCCCGACAGGCCGCCGGTGGAGGGCGTGGAGGTCTCCGAATTAAAAAGCGGCAAGAAAAAGAGTGGGTCGGCCCGGAGGGTGGGCTGCTCTCCTAGACTACTCTCCAGGTCCAGGTGCATCTGAATATAGTTGTTGCACAAGTCCATGCAGAGCTTGTGCAGGCGTTTGACCAGCCAGGCCCAGTCCAGGCTGCTGGCGGGCTGTGTGCTCAGAGACGGGATGCGAGCGTGCCACTGCCGCTTCTCACGAGCACGCGGAGGACTCACCTGAGCCATCTCCTCGAAGATATCTTCATCCTCAGAGGAGCACTGCTGTGAAGAGTCAGAGCCGCCCTCCTCTTCCTCACTCAGGATCTTCTTCACCAGCTCCACGGTCATGTTCTCCTGGCTTGTCAGCATTGCACACAGCAAAGCCTGAACAGGAAAGCATATCGAGATGACACATCATACACAAAGGTATTCACAAGTCAATTCGTATTCTTACGCTTAAAGGGGTACTTCAGCGCTGGCAAGATGAATCTGTATTTAAACTGGGTCATAATGTAGTAGAAATGTGAAATTATTTTTGAATTGGGTGCCTTCTAGACTGAGAAGACAGAAATGTATTTTTGTCTCATGGGGATGAAAGACAACAATTCCCAGAATGCTTTGCTCTCCTACAAGGCCACTCCCAAAGCCACCGCTACTAGATTACTGAATCACTGGATCACTTTCCCACTGCATTAATTTTCATAAAATCAGTTCAGTTAGAGAACAGACACTACAATTAAAAACTAAACGTGTCTGTTCAATATAATATGAGTGAGTCACTAAGGGAGTCTCACAGCACAAACGCTGCAGGAGTCAGATTACATTCACCGTGATGAATGAGCTAATGAGCTTTCGTGATGAGAGCTGAGGTAAACGCGCCCGCGCTCGTGGCATAGATTCACAGCGCTTGTTCAGTCTGACGCGTTTTCAGTTCATGCCTTAACTTTAAGGAAGCTTAACTTTCATAGGAATTAATTTAAGAAGTGGAAGCACTTACATTGCTCACCATAGCTCCGTTTACATGAATGCCTGCAGCTGCGAACTGAGCTGAGCTGTGAGTGCGATCCCACTCCCCCATGGACGGGTTGAAAACATGAGGAAATAGCTCCCTCTACTGGCTGTAGTCTTTAGCCTTTGGCCAAACATTCCTCCGAGGACGCAGATTGACGATATTTGTGTCATCGGAGTAATTTTTCCAGAAATAAAATGCCTAAATCTCTTGTCTCAGGGGGATATGGGGGGGGGGGGGGGGGGGGGGTATTTGAATATACTCCAGGGTTTCTACTGATACAAAGCCATATGCTAATCGCTGAAGTAACCCTTTAAACACACAAAGGTTTCACACATGTACAGTCAAAACACCAGGCAAATGTTGAGCTTTCACACTGACAGTGTTTCTCCCGTGCAAGTAAAGTTATTACTGTGTGTTGCTATGCAAAATATCAGAAATTCAAAACTAGTATCCGAAACTAACATTTTTTGTCTCATTCTCACATTAACACTCTCATTTATACCATAGTTAATATATGCAATAGGTGACGACCTGCCATCTGCCATTTCCGTATCTGCGCTGTAGCAGCTGGAGTTGTACAATGTCTGCGCCAAAGAGGCATTAAGTGTTGTGTTTTGGGGACACAAGTGTCTCCATAGACTCCAGAGTCACTGAGGACATTGTGGTTAAATTTCATTTTAGAAGAAAATCGGTAGTCTTATACATTATGATTCTGAAAGATGGGTCCAAACTAACGCTTCGTGAGCGCATTTCAGATCCAGACAAGGTATTACACATCATATGTTGTGTGTCCGTCTAAATTGCCTTTCTGAAGGAGCTTGTTGGCACTCTGTACGGCTAATGTTGCTAAAGCCCCCATTGTCTCTGCCTGTTTTCACTGATGTGCCCTCACATGCTATCAGAATTATCCTAAATACGAGTTTGCTAGTTAAAAATTGCCCATGAACGTAAAGTCGCCCACTTGAATGCGACAAGCTTGTAATCACGACATCAGAAACGGGAATTCTGAAATTTCTGATAGCACGTAAGGCACCTGGAGACAAGAGCTAGGTTGTTATTTTTATCCTGCGATGCTCATCATCTGCGTAATTCATAAGCAAATATTTATTATGCACAATACAGTCATAATAAACATGTTTTTACACCGCTAATTACAGTTTCTGACAATTTCAGTGCGTTAGATTGTCCTGTTTTTTTGTTGCCGGTGTGCTGAAACATGAGCTCTTAAAGCTCCGCCCTCTTCTTGAAAGGGGCCAGGAGCAACAGCTCATTTGCATTTAAAGGGACATACACAAAAACAGTTTGTTTTTGCTCACCCCCAAAAGCTATTTTAACATGCTATGCATGCACATGCTGTGAGTTATTTTGAGCTAAAACTTCACATACACACTCTGGGGACTTATTGTACATCTTGTAAAAAGAGGCTATTAAAGGTAAATTTTGGTAAAACACCCTAATAAAGAAATATTTCCCAGGTGTTAACATTATTTTGTCCAACCTCTGTATATACTGAGGTAAGAAGAATGTAAATGCACCTGAAAGTAGATATTGAAGCTCATGGCAGATTGGCGGTATAAGTTAGCGGCTCCACACACCCCTGACACTTTCATGAGCAGATACTTGAGGCCTGGACGGGTGTCGAATTCCCGCGCTGTGCGGTATGAGTCCAGCAGCAGGTCAAAGATGATGGCCAGGTTCTGCATTGAGATGTAGCGGAGAAATCCTGCGGCTTTGGGCTCCGACACTGCTGTGACTCTGCCCTGGCCCTCAGAGCTCCCAGAACCTTTGACAAACTCTTCTAAGAGGATGTCATACAGGTTCTGCAGGAGCACCTGATGGGACAGCAAACTCACCACCAGAGTCCTGAAGGGAATCCTGAACAGAATGATTCAATCAGATTCTTTGGGATTAGAGTTTCATTTAGGATCAGGAGTAAGACAGATGACCTAACCTTTGTAACGTTAAATTTAAAAATGAACTTTCTTTGTTACTATCCCATGCCCTGCATACTTTGATGTCCAAAAAATCTAAACAAATGCAGTTTCATGAAGTGCACATCAGCTCATTTCTGTAAGTGATAAATACATCACGTAATAGTATGAAACATTACATTGCATTGAAATGGAAGAAGAGTAAGGCATGCAGATTTTGTTTGCAGTGACCTTACCCAATTTTTCTGTCAAGCATGTGAAAGAGAACAAGAAAACATTCAAGCACAGGTTACTATAGGATTAAAACAACATTTCAGTTTTAATCTGTAATTTAAAGGACAGTCTTTGGGCCTCTTAACAGACACAAAATGCAATTATAATGTCTGTCCAACATGAACAGGTCCCTCACATGACAACGAGATGCGTTTAGCCCCTTAGCCATTGTTTAAATTCACCTGTTTTAGGCGGCTAGCTGTATCCCGCACTGAAGTCCCGTGGGAACGCAGCGGTAGCCGGAAAATAGGCAGTCCAGTGGGGAAGAGCGTCATGTGTGTAAAGCAAAATGATTTTAAATTACTGCACATCTTTCCTCAAGCCGTGTGTGCCCAAATGGAAGGATGAATAAAGTTTACATTACCTCCACAGTGGCTGCACCCGTCTTTAACCACGGAATGGCATTATTCTTCAACCGGCCCGGCTGTGTTGTGTCTTTGTAAGTTGGTCAAGTGTTCGCTGCAAATTTATACAATTCGGAAAGGCACAAACGCGAACAACTTCTTCTTCACTCCTGAGCGCGATCGGATTATCACTCTAGTGATGTCCGGCCACGAACGAATCGTTCTTTTGAACCGGTTCTTTCTAGTGAACCAGGCGAACCAGTTCACCAAATCAGACTGAATCGTTCTAAACGGTTTGCGTCTCAAATCAGCGCTGATATCACAAGTTACTTTCGTTACTCACTTTCTGACATGAGTGACAGTCCCTTCGAATAGAAATAAACTAATGTCTTGAATTATATGTTGTAACTCCAACCGTTCACTGAACTGAGTCATGTTTTGCAGAGAGATCTGATGAACTCACGAGCCGCTGATACTGAGCATGCGCGAGTAACTGAACGAGCAGCGGTCCTCATCGGGTCAGCAGTACAGAATCGAAAACTATTTCTCTCGGACACGTTCAATACTGAGAACTGACGAGCCGATGAGCAGATCCTCTTCATACACACGACGCTCTTCTTGACTGTCCGGCTACCGCAGAGTCACCACAGGACTTCAGCGCGAGACACAGCTAGCCGCCTAAAACAGGTGAATTTAAACAATGGCTAAGTGGCTAAACACATCTCGTTGTCATGTAACGGACCTGTTCATGTTGGACAGACATTTTAATTGCATTTTGTGTCTGTTAAGAGGCACAAAGACACCCTTTACGTCTATGCCCCCAAAGTTGCCGGTTTAGCTGAGTGGGGCTCTGGGCATTAACTGTAATAACTCCGTGTTGCAAGCACCAATCCGGTTCGTTTTTTTTTTCCTATAGACTGTACTCACAAAGATATAACGATCAAGATAAACTTAAAAATGCGCTGGAGTTGTCCTTTAAGTGTATTTTATTTTATATTGTAGGTTTTAAAATTGGTTCTTTTGTCTCAGGTCTATAGATGGATGGCATTTTACGAATCAGTCACCGGAACCAATATTGATTAACTACTAAACTGAATATTGGGAGTGACACGTCCCTTTCTCGTCATGATATATACAGTGTTTTTAAAATAATAAATATCATCAGTCTGAGTTTAAATGTCTATCCTCTCACCTCTTCTGAGCTTGACCATTGGACTGCTGATCAGCAGGAAGCTCAATAATCAGCACACAGGACTGAGCGTGCTCAAACCCTTCCTTGTTGTTCGGAGTTTTAGGAGAGCACTGCGTATCTAGCATGAAGACCTGGAAGAAGAAAACTAATTTATCCAACCATGGGCGTCAAAAGCAAAAAACAAAAAAAACAAAATGTGGGTGGGTCCCCCCAAAATTTTTACTGGAGTAGATGCATTTTACATTAAGTGCAAATAGTCCACATCGTTTACTAAGGGTGCGTTTACACTTGTAGTTCGGTTAGTTTGGTTCGTTTGGTCCGGACCAAAAAACAAAAACAAAATGTATAGTCCTGGTCTGCTTAGCGTTCACACTGGCATTTTTAACAGCAAACCTAAAGTTAGCGAACCAAAGGCACAGGGAGACGCTCATACCTGATTGGTCGGCTTATATGACGGAGGAGCTGCTTACCGAACATTCAAAACAATGCTGTGTGCCAGATTAAACGCAATCATTTTATGCATATAGGCTACATATGATATTATTTTTACCTGTTGAGAACTCATGAAGAGCTCATGAAATGTTCAAAACATTCAAAACAGCAGCCGTATTTCCTCCGTTGTGCAGAAAAGAGACGGCCGTCTCTTATGCAAAAGAGACGGCGCAGTTCTGTCATCTATACCGACTAATGGGCAACACAACACGGGTCCTTTCATGAGAAGAACCAGGTGTGGTTTTTGTGCATTTTTTCTAGCATTTTCGAAAAATGCTTTTCGGATCAAATATTGATGAGGCAGTTCCTCGTTGCTCCACGTTTGCCCTCTAACATACATTATTCATTTTGGATACACTGATCTTTCCACGTCGTTAAATCTGCTGACTATGCATCACATCTTGTGACATTACGTCCGGTTTTTGGTCCGTTTACATGTCTTTGGTCCGTGTTGCGTTCATATATCAATTGAACCGCACCAGAGTTTGTCTGGAGGCGGACCGAGACCCATCTTTATAGCGCTCTCGGTCCGCTTGTTTGGTGCGCACCAGGGTTCAGATGGCAGCGTTCACATATGTTCAAATGAACCGCACTAAACGAGCAATCGCACCAGGGTTCGTTTTAATCCAACCAAACATGACAAGTGTGAACTAAATGTCTGGTTGGGCCAAAATGAAAGGTGTCATGAACTGTCTTTTAAAAAAAAATTTTTATACTGTTGTCTGATGTCATCTAATGACGTTTGTGTGGTTTTTACATCCAAAAACATCATAACTAATCAGTAATAGGCTATTTTCTACACCGGTTTTGAGGCTGTCTCCTGAACGCTGGGTTTTGATGGGCGTGTCACTGGAGACCTGGAAGTAAACGCCCACGGCTAGGATTGAATAAGATTTTCATATTTAATGAGCTGGATCTTCATTAAAAATAAATGAAGTATCACACATTCCTAATATTAGGATCCGAAGGAAGCTAATGGAGCGACTGTGTTCTTCCACAATATCTTGCTATCTTCTTCAGCATGTTTATTGCTGCTGGCTAGCGCGATCCGATGAGTCGGACTGCATTTAAGCGATTCCTAATGTATAAAGTGCTATATAAATAATCTTGACTTGTCTACAAGCAGATTTTAACTATCCATTTTATTCCCACAGCTTCATATTCTGACAGCATCAGTATGTTCTAGCAGTATGAGTTGGTCACTCTACAGGTGTAAATGAGGTTTGCGCAGGTGTACCTGTTGAGCCATGGCCCGGATCCTCATGTACTCGGCCTCGGCTGAAGGGGAGTGTGACGGGGCCGCTACTTTCACTTCACACGCATCTCCAGTGAAACTGTCCGAACCGCTCCGGAAACAAGCCAGCAGATTCTACCAGACAGCACAGAAAGGTGTTTGGTGTCTTCAGGATTTAATTGTACATGAATTGTACGTTAATTGAAGCAATAAAACCTGTCAGATTGTGCATACGCAAAAATGAGATAACCAATGAAATATTAATAACTGATTATATTGTAATCAATTTATGTTTTTTTCCTTTTAGCTTTTAGTTATTCAATGCAATTTTTGCATAGTATAACAAAACATGTAGCTAGTTTGCCTTTGTGCCAAATAATTTTGTGAGATAAATACGTTAACCACACTCTAAAAAATGCTGGGTTAAAAACAACCCAAGTTGGGTTGAAAATGGACTAACCTAGCAGTTGGGTTGTTTTATCCCAAGTGTTGAGTTGTTTTAACCCCGCACGTGGGTTGTTTTAACTCAGCGGTTGGGTTAAATGTTGCTTAAGACAACCCAGTTGCTGGGTTTGTCCATTTTCAACCCAACTTTCAACCCAAGTCCAGAATTTTTTAGAGTGCAAGTTTAGTGTATTGTTCTTCCCTCATACTGAAAATCTTAAAATAAATATAAATTATTTTCCTCATATTTGATGACTTAATTGAACTTAGGGTCATTAAAACAAATATAAAAACAAATCAAAGCCTGCACTGGTTTATATGCACGTGATGCATTAATCCTCTCCCTATTAAAACCGTTGTACAGGACTGAACAGAACAAGCTCTTTAAGGGCTTGCATGAATAAAGCTCTTGCATCTGTCAGTTCTCTGTGCTTGACCTACATCAACATTTCTTAGAGCAGCAGTTATATAACGGCAAAAGAGCATCAGATATGTGTGTGTAAGTGAAAGTCTTAGTGAAAACACAACTGGAAAACCTTTCATTCTGTACACCAGATTCACAACAGTCAGTGTATGGCACTCTCGACTCAAGGGTTAGATGATATAGTTTATAGGGTCCAAAACACACACATTTTCATGTGTGCCAGTCTCATGTTAATCTTGAGTACCTATAGAGTAGTATTGCATCCTTCATATCTCAGAATAGAGAGTCAGAGTGTTTAGTTTTATCAGATTTATAAAAGACCGATACGCTGTACTGATTGTTTGTGAAAACAGCCAAGCTCGTGGAGACGTGCCGTGGGCGGAGCTAAACTCACAAACACACACACACACACACACACAAACACACACACACACACACACACACACACACACATGCACTTACGCACCTATTGCCAACAAAACACATATTTAATGCAGCTTCACTCGTCACTGCGGTTTCCACTCATGACCGGGAACAAACACACACACTTGCAGACATCACTTTTAGCTAACAGAACTCACAAAAAAAACACTCTTATTTAGTGACATTAATGATTTTGTGCTCTAAAAACAACATGACAGAGCTGCCGACGGCTCCTGTAACCAAACGAGGTGTGTGTGTGGGTGTGTGTGTGTGTGTGTTATCCGGGAGAAGGGCCCATACAATACTGCCCTTTTGACGTCATTCAGGGCCATAATCTTAAAACAAAACAAAAAACAACTTTCCGAAACTTGTTGAAATCCTGAAGGGGTGCATTTGCCACAGAAATACTCTGTCATATGTCCAAACAATTTTTACATTTTGGCCATGTTTAGCATAAAAATCACCTTTTTAAAGTGTAAATAAGTCAGAATGCATGAAATAGCATTAAAACCCCCACCCCTTAAAAGAATACCTCAATATTTTCCAGGCTTTTGACAATATTCGAATGTAAATTTATTAGTTTTGAAATGTTTTAAAGGCTGTTTGTTATCCATCAGCAGCTGAACCATCATTTTAACCCTCAAAGCCATAACAGCCAGGTAGATTCCCAAAGTTTACAGCACGAATAAACAGACTCATGAAATGAATCAAACCTCCCGTCAATGAGCATTTTCACTTCTTAAAGGCCTATCATTTTTCTGCCACCTGCAGCACCAAATTAAATGCAATAAATAAAAAAATTCCCAAACACTCTCCTCATCTGCGATTGATCAGACAAACCCATTGTCCCGGAGCAAATGCCATTGGTTGAGGCCGTGATGTTTTGGTTGTAAAAAACTGGCACAGCCTTTAGGAAACTTGACTGCCAAACAATAAGTACATCAAAAGTATTGCAATCTAACGTCTCATGATTTTGTCATTATCACAAAGCATTATGTTTACATACGAGTATTGACATTCCTGACACTAGCACCCTTTTACGTCTTTCCAGAAAATAGCACAGCACTAATCCTCAAAGAAGATTACACCCGGGATATTAGTTGAGACAGCAAACACCAAATGTGGCTGAAAACTTCCTGAGCATGACGTTTCAATCTACTGTCGTTAACAAAGTTTTGTAGAGCATGTGCTTAAAAACACTGACAAGTAATTTATGTTCAAACCGAGGCAGTTGGAAAGTGATTTTCCAAAACTTTAGAAGCAAACGTTCAGTAACTCTGACAAGCATTTCATTTTCATCAGCTTAAAAAACAGCTTGTGCTAACCTCAGGGTGCTCACACAGTCTAGACGCCCATGAGGCAGATGTAGAGAGCTCAAGCAACTTAAAGCCTTAGAAATCTGGACCATTCTTAATTTCACTTCTAAATTCATGAACAGTCATGACGATAAACTGGTCAGGGGTCAGCAGTTAGTTCTGCTAGGCAATGCGCTGTATATCAGTGAACCCTGTACTTTCGTGAGACACAGGGCAACGTTTTAGGGACACAATGATACATGTATTGTTCTTCCTTAAGAGATACAATGAGTGTGCTTACATTCTCCCTCGTAATGCGATTATAATGGGATTTTATACTTTGATCAGACTAATGTGATTATGGTCATAATCGCAGTAACCATAATCACATTAAACTATGTGGTGCATTTTAATCACAATAAACATAAACATCACATTAGGTTACTCATTATTTTATGGTGTCTTTGTAACAGTGTAAGTACGGAGTAATATTAAGTAATTACATGCACTTACTATAGGGTTAGGGTTTGGTTTAGAGTTGTAATTACATGTAATTATGCATATTTTATTGTTATTACTATAGTAACTACATGTAACATATGTAATAATAAACAGCCAATATCCTAGTAATATGCATGATGATGTGTCTAAATAATAATATTTATTTAAATAATGTATTAATCAATCATTTACTTACACTTTCTAAATGATCTTATGGACCACTGACAACTCCTAAATAATTGGTCTATACATAAATGTAATAATTTAGAAATTATAAATTGATCATTAATAAAGCATGAAAATACAATTATTAAACACATGCTTATAAATAAAGAATAACGCATTTATAGCTGTATTTATAAACTGCTTATTAATGTCTATTAATGCTTGATAAATGATGAATTAACAATTTACTCATGCTTAAATTATTCACAGCATGCAGTTATTAAAAAGTGTTAACCCTTTTGGGTGTAATAATCCATTTAATAATTAATTAGGCTGTATCGTGATTCCTGTTTTTCCCATCCTCAAATTTAAGACCTCTTTGAATGATAATTAAGATATTAGTTACACCATTTAAGACTTTTTACCTTAAATTTCATAAAGCCTTGAGACTTTTTAAGGACCCATGGGGATGTTTTTATTTGCACACATGCTCCTAAATACATTTTACAGTTTGCACACATCTATTTTTCTGTCCTTTTATATTGCTTGCCCCCTTCCCAACAAGCACTTTGAAAGCGGGGTTCGTAACAGTATCAGTGTGTGTGGTGTTGTTGTGGCGGTGGCGTGGGGTGTGTTGATCGTTAGTAAATGTCCTGTCTGAAACCCCACTACCGATGAAAAGTTAGAGCTCACCCTACACAAAAAAATGTATTTCTATTGTCTACTTCTGTTATAAGATAAAGTTACCATGAATAGACTGTCTTTATTTGCATTGCTGCTGCTTGACAAGTCTTGAGCACTATTTCATTCACACAACCAAACCATTTACACTCGGCAACCACATGACTTGGCAGCTGTTTCCACGAAAATGACTTCACACTTACTGTGATTACAAACAACAGCTTTATGTCAATGCGCACACATGATTTCTGGACAGTAAATGTTATTGTGACAGTCACCTTCACAGGCTCCAGTGTAGCTGAGAAAGCGTCCTGCAGGGCACAGCATGCTAAACGCCACATCTCCTCAGTGAAAACAGGCCCTGCCGTTACCAGAACATACCTGGAAATCAAACACATCAAATCAGAACTGCTACTATACTGGAGACATAATAAACTAGTCTAACTATATTTTGCAGCATAACTTCAAGCCTTCTTCAATGAATATTTATCTTGAAAATAACCTGATAAGCACGTGTGATACATAGTGATCAATACTGATTGTCACACGGTAAAGTGATTTGAGTAGAGTTTGAAATTAACACACAGACACTTTATCACACACTGTCTCTCACACCAGAGATGGGCACTCGAGTTAGTGACTTGGACTCGAGTCGCATTTTATGAGACTTCAGACATGACTCAGGACTCGACCTGAATGACTTCAGACTTGACTTGACTCAACAAAAAAAGACTAAACAAGTTTTTAATCCTTATCTATCATAAATGAAAAATAAAAAAATAGCCTTATTTGAATATTTTAATATCTGCTTCACATGTGTGTGACATGGTAGATCAGACCCGTCATACAATTTGATTACGGATGTCCGTGTATTGCGCAAAAACACCAAAATGTCTTAAGAATCTCATGAAACATGACAGCATCCATCGTCCCATATGCTCTCACATTTGGATGTATTAACATGTCAGATCGCATTTCCACATTATTATGCAAAGAATGTGTGGAAAACAATTAAAGACATTGAAATAATTTTATGGGAAGTCGGATCCACAGGTTAGAGACATTAACTCTACTGTGGTTTAGCTGGGTGGCTCTTTTGGATTGCCAGTCTGTTAAAATAATGAATAAAACCTAACCTTTAAACCTAGCACAACATTTAACTTTTATCAATCTTTTTGCAGCTTTTCTCTCTTAATGTGCGTCTTCAAGAGATAGAAATATGTTAATCCATTTATTACTTAAAATGCATCTTTAAACATATCGCAATAAGCTTGAGCAACTTTTAAGGACTTTTTTGTATTTTAAATTATAATTAATTATATCGCAGGGGTGTCCAGTCCTGCTCCTGGAGGGCCACTGTCCTGCAAAGTTTAGCTCCAACCCCAATTAAACACACCTGTACCAGCTAATTAAGGTCATATTAGGCATACTAGAAACTTTAGCAGGTGTATTGAGGCAAGCTGGAGCTAAACTTTGCAGGACAGTGGCCCTCCAGGACTTTTAAAAGACCCCTGTTATATCGTGACAGACTGGATGCATCCCTTGCAACTTAGGACCTTTATTAAAAACAAAACAGATCGAAGAAAGGTCATACATTTTGTTTAAAAAAAATAAAAAAATAATAGAATTTTTAAATATGAGATTTTTTTTTTAAGACATATAATTACATGAAACTCGACTGGGACTCGTGACAGAAGGCACCAGACTTGACTCAGACTCCAGCGATAAAGACTTCAGACTTGACTCAGACTCCAGCGATAAAGACTTCAGACTTGACTCAGACTCCAGAGATAAAGCCTGAAGTCGTTATCACTGGAGTCTGAGTCAAGACTGAAGTCTTTATAGCTGGAGTCTGAGTCAAGACTGAAGTCTTTATTGCTGGAGTCTGAGTCAAGACTGAAGTCTTTATTGCTGGAGTCTGAGTCAAGACTGAAGTCTTTATTGCTGGAGTCTGAGTCAAGTCTGAAGTCGTTATCACTGGAGTCTGAGTCAAGTCTGAAGTCTTTATCACTGGAGTCTGAGTCAAGTCTGAAGTCTTTATCTCTGGAGTCTGAGTCAAGTCTGAAGTCTTTATCACTGGAGTCTGAGTCAAGTCTGAAGTCTTTATTGCTGGAGTCTGAGTCAAGTCTAAAGTCTTTATCACTGGAGTCTGAGTCAAGTCTGAAGTCTTTATTGCTGGAGTCTGAGTCAAGACTGAAGTCTTTATCACTGGAGTCTGAGTCAAGTCTGAAGTCTTTATCACTGGAGTCTGAGTCAAGTCTGAAGTCTTTATCACTGGAGTCTGAGTCAAGTCTGAAGTCTTTATCACTGGAGTCTGAGTCAAGTCTGAAGTCTTTATTGCTGGAGTCTGAGTCAAGTCTAAAGTCTTTATCACTGGAGTCTGAGTCAAGTCTGAAGTCTTTATTGCTGGAGTCTGAGTCAAGACTGAAGTCTTTATCACTGGAGTCTGAGTCAAGTCTGAAGTCTTTATCACTGGAGTCTGAGTCAAGTCTGAAGTCTTTATCACTGGAGTCTGAGTCAAGTCTGAAGTCTTTATTGCTGGAGTCTGAGTCAAGTCTAAAGTCTTTATCACTGGAGTCTGAGTCAAGTCTGAAGTCTTTATTGCTGGAGTCTGAGTCAAGACTGAAGTCTTTATCACTGGAGTCTGAGTCAAGTCTGAAGTCTTTATTGCTGGAGTCTGAGTCAAGTCTGAAGTCTTTATTGCTGGAGTCTGAGTCAAGTCTGAAGTCTTTATTGCTGGAGTCTGAGTCAAGACTGAAGTCGTTATCACTGGAGTCTGAGTCAAGTCTGAAGTCTTTATTGCTGGAGTCTGAGTCAAGACTGAAGTCGTTATCACTGGAGTCTGAGTCAAGTCTGAAGTCTTTATAGCTGGAGTCTGAGTCAAGACTGAAGTCTTTATTGCTGGAGTCTGAGTCAAGACTGAAGTCTTTATTGCTGGAGTCTGAGTCAAGACTGAAGTCTTTATTGCTGGAGTCTGAGTCAAGACTGAAGTCTTTATTGCTGGAGTCTGAGTCAAGACTGAAGTCTTTATTGCTGGAGTCTGAGTCAAGACTGAAGTCGTTATCACTGGAGTCTGAGTCAAGTCTGAAGTCTTTATCACTGGAGTCTGAGTCAAGTCTGAAGTCTTTATTGCTGGAGTCTGAGTCAAGTCTAAAGTCTTTATCACTGGAGTCTGAGTCAAGTCTGAAGTCTTTATTGCTGGAGTCTGAGTCAAGACTGAAGTCTTTATCACTGGAGTCTGAGTCAAGTCTGAAGTCTTTATCACTGGAGTCTGAGTCAAGTCTGAAGTCTTTATCACTGGAGTCTGAGTCAAGTCTGAAGTCTTTATTGCTGGAGTCTGAGTCAAGTCTAAAGTCTTTATCACTGGAGTCTGAGTCAAGTCTGAAGTCTTTATTGCTGGAGTCTGAGTCAAGACTGAAGTCTTTATCACTGGAGTCTGAGTCAAGTCTGAAGTCTTTATCACTGGAGTCTGAGTCAAGTCTGAAGTCTTTATCACTGGAGTCTGAGTCAAGTCTGAAGTCTTTATCACTGGAGTCTGAGTCAAGTCTGAAGTCTTTATTGCTGGAGTCTGAGTCAAGTCTAAAGTCTTTATCACTGGAGTCTGAGTCAAGTCTGAAGTCTTTATTGCTGGAGTCTGAGTCAAGACTGAAGTCTTTATCACTGGAGTCTGAGTCAAGTCTGAAGTCTTTATCACTGGAGTCTGAGTCAAGTCTGAAGTCTTTATCACTGGAGTCTGAGTCAAGTCTGAAGTCTTTATTGCTGGAGTCTGAGTCAAGTCTAAAGTCTTTATCACTGGAGTCTGAGTCAAGTCTGAAGTCTTTATTGCTGGAGTCTGAGTCAAGACTGAAGTCTTTATCACTGGAGTCTGAGTCAAGTCTGAAGTCTTTATTGCTGGAGTCTGAGTCAAGTCTGAAGTCTTTATTGCTGGAGTCTGAGTCAAGTCTGAAGTCTTTATTGCTGGAGTCTGAGTCAAGACTGAAGTCGTTATCACTGGAGTCTGAGTCAAGTCTGAAGTCTTTATTGCTGGAGTCTGAGTCAAGACTGAAGTCGTTATCACTGGAGTCTGAGTCAAGTCTGAAGTCTTTATTGCTGGAGTCTGAGTCAAGACTGAAGTCGTTATCACTGGAGTCTGAGTCAAGTCTGAAGTCTTTATTGCTGGAGTCTGAGTCAAGTCTGAAGTCTTTATTGCTGGAGTCTGAGTCAAGACTGAAGTCTTTATTGCTGGAGTCTGAGTCAAGTCAGACGTCTTTATTGCTGGAGTCTGAGTCAAGTCTGAAGTCTTTATCGCTGGAGTCTGAGTCAAGTCTGAAGTCTTTATTGCTGGAGTCTGAGTCAAGTCTGAAGTCTTTATTGCTGGAGTCTGAGTCAAGACTGAAGTCTTTATCACTGGAGTCTGAGTCAAGTCTGAAGTCTTTATTGCTGGAGTCTGAGTCAAGACTGAAGTCTTTATTGCTGGAGTCTGAGTCAAGACTGAAGTCTTTATTGCTGGAGTCTGAGTCAAGACTGAAGTCGTTATCACTGGAGTCTGAGTCAAGTCTGAAGTCTTTATCACTGGAGTCTGAGTCAAGACTGAAGTCGTTATCACTGGAGTCTGAGTCAAGTCTGAGGTCTTTATCACTGGAGTCTGAGTCAAGACTGAAGTCTTTATCACTGGAGTCCGAGTCAAGTCTGAAGTCTTTATCCCTGGAATCCGAGTCAAGTCTTTATTGCTGGAGTCTGAGTCAAGTCTGAAGGCTTTATTGCTGGAGTCTGAGTCAAGTCTGAAGGCTTTATCACTCTGACTCGGACTCCAGTGATAAAGACTTCAGACTTGACTTGGACTCCAGTGATTAAGACTTCAGACTTGACTCAGACTCCAGATGAAAGACTTGTGAGCATCTCTTTCTGTCTCTCTCTCTCTCTCTCTCTCTCACACACACACACACACACACACACACACACACACACACACACACACACACACACACACACACACACACACATACACACACATACACACACACACACACACACACCTAATACAGGAGCAGCCCACTCTGGAAATGGTCTCGGCTGGTTCTGCCACACAGGACACCAGAAGTTTGAAGAGATCTTTCAGCATCAAGTTAATCAGATTCTCATAGCCAATATCTACAAAACAAAGTCATACAATTTATATTTATATACATACACATCCCAATTTCACACTTAAAACTCACCAACTTAAAACTCCTGCACATATCTGTAATAAATATCATGAAATTTAAATAAGACTATATAAACAGGTCAACACAAATATGAACTGTAATTATTGATTTGAGAGCTTAACCTGAATGTATGAAGCTGTGAATATGTTCCACCACCAGTTCACAGGACAGTCCGATGGCATGCTTGAAGTTTGCCGCAGCAATGTCCCAGTACGAGTGGTCGCCATGGCTTCGTTGAAGCCACAGTGACATGACAGGCAGAAGGAGCTGGATGACAGAGAAGATGGCAAAGCCAGGCCCTGTGGAGGAGGAAGATGATTTTGTGTGTTTGTTTTTGTTTCTGCAGCAGTGTGATTGAGAGTAGAGTTATTCACAGAAGTCTCACCTGGTATCTTGGTGACCTCACGCAGAAGTTCAAAAAGCAGCTCAAGTGTAGGTGGCTGATGCTGACGAGGACAGTTTGACACGGCTGCCGTCAGCTGCTCCAACAGAAGAATCCACACCTGGATCAGTCCTGCACACACAAAACCAATTACCTTTATGCACCAGTAATACAATGCACTAAGGTAAGAACTAAGAAATTGTTAGAAGATAATGAGGTAACACCTTAGAATAAAGTCTTGTTTGTTAACATTAGTTAATGCATTAACCAACAAGAAAAAACCCACAGGTATAAAAGTGTACCTCATCCTCTTTCTTGTCTTCGGGATCTGTTTGCTTGAAGTATGTGTAAGGAGCACACACGTTTAGTTTTTGAGGGAACTGAATGCACACATTGTAAGGATTTATCAAGGAAAAAGCTCCTTCGCTTCACCCATGTTCTCAAGGGATATAGGTCATGCATTTGGTTTGCATTGGATGCATTTGCATGTTACTAGTGTAAAGTAGTGTTTGCACGAGTGCATTCAGCTCTCGCGGGAGTTGAAGGCACTAGTAGAGATGAATTCGCGAAGTTCTCATATGATTGTTTGCAAGCCTTCTCAGCCCCTGCTTTCAAAAGGAAGCATTGTTAGGCCTCCTCTCACTATAGCGAGTTCTCTTATGAAGCCTCTGCTCCCTAAGAACTCTGCTTAAATAGCTGGTCTAAGTTGTTAGGTTTTGCAAAGTCTCCTTGGTAAGCTATTCAGAGAGTAGGGCGTAGATAGGCCTCCTCTCGCTTTAGAGAGTCGTCATTCTGAGGCCTCCGTCCTTGAAGCTCGGCCAGGCACTGGTGCCAATATGTTTGCCCTTTGTGAGCCTTTATGGCTGCAACTTGGGTTCTGGAGTGCTGCTAGGTTTCCTTTCACCTAGAGCATCATCCTTCTGAGGCCTCCGCTTCCTAGAGCTCTGCTGAAATAGCAGGCTCTATGAGTCTCCTTGGGAAGCGGTCTCTAGTGTAGGATGTAGTAGTTATCTTCTCTCTTTAGAGAGAAATCATGCTGAGGCCTCTGTCCTTAGAGCTCAGGCAGGCAGTGGAGCCAATATGTTTGGCTCTTTGTGAGCCTTTATGAGTACCGCTTAGGGTCTGGAGTGGTGCTAGGTTTCCTCTCTCATGGAGCGCCATCCTTTTGAGGCCTCTGCTTTCTAAAACTCTGCTGAGATAGCAGGCTCTGTGAGCCTCCTTGGGAAGCTGTCTTGAGTGTAAGGTGTAGTAGTTCTCCTCCCCCTTATGAGACTAATTATGTAGAGGCCTATATACTTAGGGCAAGGCCAGGCAGTAGTGTCAAATTGTTAGTATCTCTGTGAACCTCCTTGGCTACTGCCTTTACAGGAGAGTGAGGCTGAGGCCTCCAGCATTATCAAGTTGCTAGGCGCTCTGTGCACCTCCTTGATGACTTTTCTTAGCGATGGGCACAGAAGGCCTCCTCTCCCTTTAGCGAGTCGCCATGCTGAGGCCTCTGACCATAGAGCTTGGCTAGGCAGTAGTGCCTAGTAGTGTTTTTGGGCTCTACTGAGTCTGCTTTGCTACTACCTTTAATTTGAGAATTGCTAGGCCACCGTTCCCTATAGAGAGTTGTCCTTTAATGCCTCCACTCCTCAGAGCTCCGCCTGAATAGCAATTCCGAATTGTAGGCTCTCTGTGAGCCTCCATGGAAGCAGTCCTGAGCATGGAAGGTAGTTTGGTCTCCTCTCACTTTAGAGAGTTGTCATGCTAAGACCTCCATTCTTAGAGCTTGTCTAGGCAGTGGTACTGGGTAACAGGTTCTCTGCGAACCTCCATGGTACTCCTGGTACTCTAGTCCTCTACTCTCCTGAGCTCTCCCCGCTTCCCAGTGTCAAGTTGCTAGAACATCTATGAAGCCTCCTTGACAGGAATTGGATGTAGCTAGGCCTCCTCTATGCTAAGGCCTCCATCCACTGAGCTCAGCCAGCGGGTAAGTTGCTAGGCTCAATGTGAGCCTCCTTGGCTACTGCATTTAAACCGGAGCATTGCAAGGCCTCCTCTCAAGTTTAAAGCCTCTATTATCGTTTAAACAGTTCCCAGTACAAATAAATTCGGACTTTGCATTCAACCAAGAATGTTGTTAAAAAATAAGAATAAAAATATACATAATTAAGTAGAAGAAACATTTAAATTACAAATAAATTACAAATATACAAACTCACTACTCAAAGTATTTGTGAAAGTCTGGGGGTCTCACTGAAGAACGTTATCCTGCTGAGACCTCCAATCCACAGAGCTCCACCAATTCTGAGTTGTAGGCTCACTGTCAGCCTCCTTTGAATATATATCCTGAGTGTAGGACGTAGTTAAGCCTACTCTCACTTTAGAGAATCATCATGCTGAGGCCTCCATTCTTAGAGCTCAGCTAGGCAGTGGTACTGAGTTTCAGGTTCTCTGTGTGTCTTCTTGGTAATCCTGGGTTGGGAATGTTGTTAAGCCTCCTTTCCCCTCAGCTCTGCTAGATATTGTGTCAAGCTTGCTGGCCCTTTTATGTAGCCTTCTTGACAGGAATATAGTGTTATCCACCCTATGAGCTCAGCCTATGAGCTCAGCCTTTACCTTTTTAATGGAATATTTTCACTTTAAGGACTTCTCGGGAATACCAAGCCCTTTAATTGCTTTGGGCTGTGGCCGTAAGGAATTACATTATATGACAGCCAGGGGTGTGTATCTTAGGGATTGAGACTCCTTTAAGAGTAATTGACTGTAATGTCAGCCAATAAGACATTCATCCCTTCAGCATGGCAAAGTGTGTAGTTGTTCCCCATAATGTCCTCAAGAGGATGCAATGCAAGTTCCCATTCGAAAGGGAACGTCTCAAGTTACACATGTAACCATGGTTCCCTAAGAAGGGGAATGAGACACTGCATCTCTTTGCCATGCTTGAGGCATTTCTGTGCATCAAGGTCATGGTCATGTTTAGACTCGTGCTACATACACCGGTCATGCCTGAAGGCAGTCTCAATAGTGTCCTCAAGAGGATGTAGTGCGAGTTCACATTCAAAAGGAAACTTTATTTTTATAAATAAAAATAACAAAGAATAATAAAACAGAAAGCACCATTTTCTCGACATTTCGACAACACAAACAAAACTCTTCCAGTCTCAGCTACAAATAGGAGGATCAAAGTAGACGTTGTTCACAGGCAGCCAATGAAGACCATAGGCTGGCATTATGCAAATTCGTTACAAACCTACATAGGTTTGAGCTGGAAGTAAGACTGGAGTTACTGACGACTCGTTTCAGGCAGTTCAGAATCGCTTCTTTCTTTGGGGAGACAATAACTTAATTTATCTGCAGTTTGATATTTGAAACTTTGCAGATCTTTTACATACACAAACAGCTTATTACATTACACACTGCATGAAAGGTAATATCTGAAAAAGCATAACAGGGGCACTTTAAATTCCTAAACCTACACTTAACTATGATAAATTAAAATAAGCTGATAACATCACTGTTTTCTCCAGTACGACTGTACAGCCAAATCTAATTTTGTTGCAATATTATCCTGTTTGACACTGTGAAGCTGCTTTGACATAATCGTGATTGTAAAAGCGCTATATAAATAAAGTTGATTGATTGATTGACTTAGCCATATACTGTAACTTCACCTGTATCATATGTGCTATCTTGATATGAACGATACCTCAAAGATTAAGTAAATAAATCACCTGTATCATCATCAAACTCTGCTAAAACACAGTCCATGCCATCCTCACTGCTCACGGATCTCTCCTGAACTCTCAGTGGGAGGCTGGCCAGTCGCGCACCCAAGAAAACTGGCTTGGAAGGCATCTTATAGATTTTGGCAAGCAGCTGCAAAATAATCCATAATAAACACCGATCTACAGGTTACTCTTTTCATAGGGAAAAATCATTCTTTGACCTAAATCTACATTAGAAAAAGTGTTTAAAGTGTGTACATCGTTTATAGACAGAAATTCGTAAATCTTGCCCACCTGTGAACATTTCCTCAAATAGTCCAGGGCAGGCAGGCACAGATCTGTTGAGCTGTATCCACTGGCATGAACACAGTCCCCGATCTCCTTATAGTCCACCTCTCCTACAAATAATCACATAGCATGTCAAATTTACTTTAGATCCTATTAATCACATTTCACTTACTTATCAGTAAGATTAGCACTCAACAATGTCACTCCAATGTGTGTTCAACAGGATACATTATTACAACAGTATTTAATGCTTGATTGTAAAAATGAGAGGGCTAAAACAATGATTAAACATTGTTCATGCTAAATTTTTTATCAGAAATGTAAAATAATCAGATTGGAACAACGGGGCTAAAGACACAAGGGGTTAAAAGGCTCCTCTGATTGTATTTTCCTCTAAACCACTAGATGCCACAGCACTTTCCAAAACATCCGCTTTTCAAGATGCATGTGGAAATTTGAATGATCCTTGATTTGATCTTATTATTGATAATATTTATGCATTATTTTTTTAAATGTTGTAGATTCACGTAAGTAGCAAATGAGAATATCTCAAATGTTTTACTATTTTGAAACAAAGGTCTTCTTAATGATTTTCAGCTTAAAGCAATAGTTTTTCAATAACGGAAGAATATGTATTAATATGGTATTTGGGGTAAAAGGCGCCACTGCGGTTAGGGGAAAAGACAATAATTATTATGATGATAAACAGCAGCTGACTTTTCCATTTGTTGACATGACATGGTTAGATTCAGATAAATATCATGTATTGTGTTGTTTTAAAAATATATTTTTATATGGTAAAAAAAAGACTGCATTCATATAGCGCTTTCAACAGACCTAAGGCCATCCAAAGCACTTCACATCGTGCCTCACATTCACCAATTTATACACCGACGGCGGCGTCAGCCGATATCTAATATAAAGTGCACATATAATTTAAAGTGAACAAGTATCTGGTAACCCATAGGAGCAAAACACTGTGGTTGATAAAAGAGCAGCTCACCTAAACCTTTCACAAACTTCATAAGGCACATGATGTAGTCAGTGGCGGCGTTGGCAAACACCTGGATGTTGTCTGTGTTAATGAAGGCTTCGAAGACATCAAACACAGGTGCCTGTGACTTCCCTGCACATGTAAAGAATGAAGCACAAATGCATTTCAGAATGATTAATGGTTGACTTTTCTGGTTCGTTGTGACAAGCTACTTTTCTGATGTGACAAGCATGGCGAATGACTAATGCATTCACAAAAAATATTATTCATTATTATAGGTTTATTATATTTGTATTCGGGAAAATAATACATTTTCAAAAAGATAGATTTATCAAAAACCAAATTTAAAATTAAAACCAAAATTTACTGTATATATTTCTACCTCACTGTTGGTGACAAAATTATCACTTTCAAAAAGAGCTTCAAACACTTTCCCCATCTTACATTGGTTGGAGAAATATATAGTCCCGCCCTGAACTATAATTGGATAAGCTGCGTTTGAAGCGGTTGCAAAATGCACACCTGTAACCATGAAGTCTATATTACTGTGCAAAGTTGATGTGCAATCATAAGCCTACAATTATGCTAATGAACAATATTACTTGGTGAAATAATTATGGTTAATCTTCAGATTAGGGTCAAATTCTCTCCATTAACTAAATATTAACTATGACTTTTGCCTCAATAAACTCCTAATTACTGATTGTTAATCATATTATTATTATTATTAATAGTCACCAATAGCTAGGTATTGGGTCAGATTAGGGATGTAGAATATGGTCATGCAGAATAAGGCATTAATATGTGCTTTATAAGTAATTAAAGCCAATATCCTAGTAATATGCATAATAATAGGACACTAGTTAGTAGTGAGATTTGGACTCTAAACTAAAGTGTTACCATAATTGTCTATTCAATTAGCATTATAAATAATTGTCTTTTTTAAATGTTTTTTTTTTTAATGTCTGCTTTGTTTTTTTCGTCTAAATGTGCTGTAGAAATAAGCATAACTAATCTTTTATCATAATGCTGCTATTGATGCTTAATGCTATAAAAGCAATAAGTCATGAAAGGTAGTGTAGAGTTAAGGGGATTTGCACCATTCAAGACCACTGTGAGGTAAAATCCATATGATGCATGTTTTGCATTAATGCATAATATACTGTATCACACAAAGAACTAACAATAAAGTAAACTTCACAGACCCATTGAATATTCTCCTATCAGGTAATCCTTCATATCCGTTTTGTTTCCATGCACAGTTCGGAGAGCACTGAAGAGCGGCCTCCAGCCAGACTGGATCTGAGCTGAACACATCTCCACCAGCTCTCCAATGGATGTGATCACCTACGGACCACAGCCGACAGAAGCATGAGACACAGCAGTCAGCCCTCTATAGGGTTACTACATGCAGAATATGCAGCATTGAGACAGGTTTTTAACCCATCTTTCAGTTTGACCATGTGACTTGTCAGACCTGATCTTGGACGTCTTCGTCACAGAGCTCCAGCTGCATGATGTGCTCAAAAGGCCTGAAGAGAGCTTCATTAAAATGAAAGTGTGACAGCTCTGCCCAGCTGCTCAGAACCTCCATCAGAACATCATGGATGAAGGACACGGCCTTCTGGGAAACGTGGCGCTCCTTATGACAGGCCGCCTGTGGGGATACAGTCAAAGAAAAGGGCTGATATTTGTTTTGTTGAAAGCTTTCCATGTTCTTACTAAAAATCAATTTCCTTTTGGAGAAAATGAATAGAATTTTTCCTTCCACCTGCTCTAAGAAACCTCCCCTTTAAAGAAATATTCACCTTATCTATTGTCAAAATGTTAAAGATCTTATTGTAACCTTTTCATACGTGCATTTTATTTATATTTTGAGCTTTTGTGTTTACTCAAAATGTCATAACTGATCTGCAGTGAAAACAACTGCAGTCACATATACAGGACTCCAATCATTTCGCCCAATTAAAAAGTCAATTCCCCACGGACAAAATCAAGTGAATGTTTTTTTTTTTTTTCAAAAGCCGTTTTATCCGGATACACGGGGCAATAAAGAAGAAGAGACTTGTAACATCCGTTTTATACCAACTTTTAAACTTGCATGCATCCACTTTTGAGTGCTATGCCCACTTCTCAACATCCGATGCACAGAACCAAGTCCCCGCCTACATTTAATCTTTTTCTGATAATCCGTTACACTCAAGCGGCAACCTCCCGTGATCTCTCTTGAAGCCAATACGGAAGTAATGTAAACTGCAATTCCTCGACTGGCCACTAGGGACCGGCTCCAGAAGGAGCAGAATCTCATTGAGCCCCATGTTAAAATTCTCAACTTTACAGCAGAAAAAAACATGTTTACAGCCTGGGACAAATTGTGGTTTTGGCTTATAAGGCTAATTTTGATCTTCATGACAACTGTGAGGGGGGTGAATTTTTTTATAACTCATTCGTTTACGTTATAGAAAGCCTTAAGGTTCTGCATAATTAAGGGCGTGGTTACAAGTGGATAGCCATTTATTCGCCGTCTATAGTCATTGCGTCACCTCAGCTCCGCCCACATCCCGCCTCTTTGCCCATTTTCTGTTATCCAGGAGAGACACGCGATGACTCGCTCACAAGATGGCGACACCCAGTTTGCCCTTACTTTAAGCTTCAGAACGGCTTATCGGAATCCTATGGGGACGTCACGGACACTACGTCCATATTTTTTTACAGTCTATGGTTACACTTGGATGCATGTCACAATACAGAAGAAAAGATCTGATGCTACTTCCATTTCATCGCATTTTTAAGAATGAATTAACCATGAGTTTTTTTGTTTTATACCTCCACCAGGTGGGGCGCCACCACACTCCAGGCTCTCATCATGTGCAGCAGCGGCCTGCTCTTGTTCTTTACAATGCGAAGCATGGCTTCTCCCAGCCGGAAGAGGTGGAGGGCGCTGCGCTTGTCCTGGGTCGACTTCGCCTCCCCTTTAAGGAAAACACAATGAGGTGAAGGAAAAAAGTGGTTTTAAAATTCCTAAAAAAGTCTAAATTGTTGTTCCTTTGTAACCATTAGTGAAATAAGGTGCATAAACTTGGTACTAGAATCATTTTATATTGGTTGAATATAAGACGAGAACTTTGTTCAACTCTGATACCAAAATCTGGAACTTGTTGAATACAGTTATACAGAATACAATACAAAACCTTTTTTCTGACTGATTAATATCACACAAATATACACAAAATACACAAATGACACACACAAGCATGTATATATTTAAGAAAATTGTGTTTATATATATTTATTATATATATATATATATATATATATATATACACACATACCCACACATGCAAACATGTCTTAAATATATACAAGTGTGCATTTATAAATACACATAATAATTATACACAGTGCACACATAAATTACTTTTATTTTGAACGAGATTAATTGATTTGACAGCATAACTATAAACATGAAAAAAAAAAATTAATATAAATATAAATATATATAATATAAATATATAAAAAAATATATATATACAGAGCTGCCAACTTTTCAAAAAAACTTAGAGTGAGATTTGGTGGGGCCAACCAAAATGTTGCCGTACAAAGCAAAAATTGCAAAAATAAATAAACAAATAAATAATAATAATCATAATAGCTCTCTATATATGCATCAGCATTTGAATGGGGCACTATTGTTTGTTTGTTTTTTGCATCTATATGACAGTTTGTACATCCTATAGACACACACAATTTTAAAGCACTATAGAGACAGTGGCGTAACTTAGTAATGACGGGCCCAGTGAGGCCAGTGAGGGTATGACAAAAATGGTAACACTTTAGTTTAGGGTCCAACTCTATATAAGGATATTGGCTGTTTATTGTTACTTATAAATCAAATATTAAGGCCTTATTCTGTATAAGACCTACATCCCTTAATCATAATAAAGGCACGGTTTTATAATCACTGAGATTCCAAATGTGAGGTAGTTAGGGGGGTTCGGGGGCATGCACCCCCGAGAAAATTTTGATTTCTATGATCTACATATGTGCATTTTGATATGTTCTGAAGACCAACATTTTTTGATAACAATAGCTTAAAAACCATGTCAGGGACAATTTTCGTCAGTGATGAAAGTAAATCTGGTTAACTGATATTTATGTTTTATGAATCATTTTCATAGACACGTTAATTTATTGAAGGCTACAGGGAAAGGTAACTACATTTATTAAATTAATTCACAATATGCACACATTCATTAGGCTACTAATCTTATGCCCAATACAGGCAGAAAAAAACTGAGCTATTTAATTTACTGAAGGCTACAAATGGAATTGATTTAGACCATTTTAGTTGGCCGTCCATGATTCAGACCAACTAAAATCAGTAGCTTAGTTTGGTATAGTTATTTTTGCGTGCATCTCTCTCCAACACACACGCTCATATTCTTGATCATACTTTGCTTTGGGGTTAAAAAAAAACTGGCTACCTTCACAGCGTTATACTGTTAATGAACATCCCGACACCGTTTAGATGAATCGCCTATATGTGAATATGTGCTGTGCAATTATTATTTAAAAAAAATAAATAAATAAAAAAACAACAACAAATTCGACATTTTAAAGAGAAAGCGTCTAATCTGATCATATCAAATATGGATACGTTTGCACCAGCTCTGCAATTTAGCACTCCAGACAAGTTACATTTATTACACTTTATAAAATATAGCATAGCCTTTTGCTTTAAAGGCACACATATAATAACTATCTATAGGCCTAATTAAAACATGTATTCAAGAAATGTTGTAAAAACGGACAGACTTAGCCTATCATTTCAGCTTTAATGGAAGGCCCCGGAAACAGGCAAAAGGTTTCGTTACGCACGTCAATCCCGCCGGCGAGCTCTGATGTCCTCACTAGTCATGATAGCGGATATCATTTTTGGTCATTCAGATAAATGTCAGACATAATTTATAATAAACTTACAATAACAACAAAACTTTGTGCTTTTGTAAAATAAATAAAAACGGTGCACTTTCTGTCTGCGAGAGAATCTGAAACTCACTGAATACTTATCACATAACATAAACATGAAACACACGTCTAGAGAAAGCTTGAAATTGCTACTTTTAAATCAAACAATTCACATTTTAGAGGGAAGTGTGAGTGGAGAGCACTGGCATACAACGGAATATCTAGCGCAGCGTCACACCAGTCTGCTTCGCTCACATGCTCTGATGAGAAGGTGGTCAGTATCCTAAGCGTGGCGGTTGAGTGCGAATGCCGTGTGATTTTCGAATCTGAAACCAGTGCATTTCATTTGAAATGTGAGTGTCACAATATCCTGTGGAGTCACTGTCGCCAGTGGCCCGTTTGCGATGTGGGTAGGGTTGCACTGAAGTTACGCCCCCTGACTAGAGCCATGAATTGATTATACATCAGCAACCTACACCATACTTTTACAAGGAAGACAAAGGAAAAAAATCTGTCTGTCCTGTCTGTTGTGCGGCTCTTTTTTTGCTGTGGCTGATCTAAAAAAAAAAGTTTTGTTGTAAAACTACTTTAAGTAGTTAAGTTACATTCAAGCTACCCTTATGAAAAAGTAGCCACTACTTTCAAAAAGTAGCTAGCTATAGTGAACCTACTTTATTCTTCTTCTTTTTTTACAATGAGATTGTTACAAATAACTGAATAACTGTTAATGAAGAATGTTGTAATATTTGGGGTTCCAAGCAACATAATGCAATGTAATTATGATTTCAAAGAGTATTGGGTGAATTCAATTTCAATTCATTTCAATGGGAAAAACTGTCAGAATTATTGCACAAAATTCTGAAATATATAGCCTTTATCTCAAACTGGCTGTCAAAGTACAAAATGGCTACAAATTTAACATCAGTGCAAGAACAAAATGTATGCAACTTGAATGAGATACTCAGTCGTCAGTTACTCACAGCACATGCAGTGATGAAGCGCGAACAGAACCGCTCTGAGACTCCAGTCATGAGCTGCTCGCGTGCGGATTGCTTGACTATTTATTTTCGTTACGAATTGTTTTGTTAAAAAATGGACATTTAAGTCCACATGTCATGAAACCAAGAAACTCTGCTTCTAATCACAGGTCGAGAGCTGTCATTCCAACCAACTTTGTGATGCAGTTTGCAAACGTTTGTTGGAACAATGTTTGGGGAAACACCGACATTAATGATGGAACTTGCGACCATAGTTAGCTAGCGACGCTTTCGCGCTTCGCTCATTGCTCGTTCTCGTCAGAACGGGAATGGCGCTTTTGGTCGCGCTACACTTATTTATTTGCACATTTATCTTGAACCCCCTCACCGAAAGCATAAATAATCGATTACGAGTGGCTCATCGGGTAGATCTATAGATAAACTTATCTTTCAGGCATTTGACCGACAGGGTTGACACTTCAGCGTGAGAAATCAGGGGTGTGGCGTGTGAGCGTGTGAAACCAATCAAATGCGTGTGTCTCACGGCCAATGCGTGAGAGTTGGCAGCTCTGTATATATATATATATATATATAAAAAACATGTAACTGCATTGCAAATTTAGCCAACATCAAGGTATTCTGTAGTTTGAAAGTGTTGTCATCAATACTCTTTGTGTACCTGGCATGGCTAAGGAATAGTCTCCGGTTTCTGTGACCGAATCAAACAGTTGGGACTGTGAAGCTTTCCTGAGCTGATGCAGGAAACCCACAAGACCCACTAGGTTGAGTTTACTGACGGCATCCTCAAACAGCCTGCAGGACATTCACAACAATTGCACGTTAAACATGCACAAATAAATACATAAATACATGAATAAATATGCATGTGGAAGAATAATGATGGACTAATGGGTACATATATATACACTAATGTGAAATGAAGAGTTCTGGATGCTGATAACGCAATACATTAATGCACTATAAATATATCCAATGGATTTTCCCCTGTATGAAATACTGTCCATCCTACAGTATACTTTTTTATCTTTCTTTTAAAGGCTTTGTGCAAATTATTCGGTTGCAGACTTCAGAATGTATTTCTACAACATATAAAAAGAAAGCTACCAGCTCTGCAAATCACAAAGTGTTGAACTTGCTGTACCTATGTAGGTTTGTAAAAGATTTGGATAATGCCATTAATATGGTCTTCATTAGCTGGGTCATCTGACCAATTTGAACAGAGTAGTTCAATCACAGCAGCTTGGGCCATCTGACCAATCAGTGCAAAGTATACCAATAACAACAGGCTGGACCATCTGACCAATCAGAGAAAAGTAGGTTAAACACAACAGACTTGAGTGATCAATGAGAAAATGTTATTGTTTTTGAACTTGGATGCATTATAAACCTATTATAGGACACCGTAAAAATGAAATCATGAACCTATAATATAGCAAAACTTGCCCTAACACAGAGCACTCTATGAAAAAGACACAAATAATTCCTGCCAAATTATAAACTTACTGGTCCCCCTAGTGGTAATTTCCAACATAACTCCAGCTTATCAAATGCTTATACAGTTATCACGAAAACCACAAGCAGAGGCACATATTGCACTCTGTCTGAGTTATTAGTATGAAATAGTCATTGCATATTACTTTTGGCTGGACACAAATTCTGATAACACACAATATGAATCAACATTATCCCATGTTGTTGATAAAATAAACTTAAAGGGTTAATTTGTCCAAAAATGTAAATTATTTCATTAATTCCTCTCCCTCCTGTGGTTGGACACCCGTCAGACCTCTGTTCATCTTCAGACACAGATGAAGATATTAGTGTTGAAATCTGATGGCTCAGAAAGGCCTTCATTGACACCAATGTCATTTCCTCTCTCAAAACCCATAAAGGCACTAAAGACGTCGCTAGACACGAGAAGAGATTTTGTGCTTAAACCCTCCCCAAAATAACGACTTATATAGTGATTGGCAATTTCAAAACAAAGATTCGAACCATTAATTAAAACCAAAGTTTTGAAACGTTATGAATCAGTTTATTGATTCATGATTCGGATCGCCAGAGTCACGTGATTTCAGCAGTTTGACACGCGATCCGAATCATGAATCGATTCACTGATTCATAACGTTTCGCCAATCACTATATAAGTCGTTATTTCGGGGGGGTTTTGAGCACAAAAACTATTCTCGTCTCTTCATAAAATGATTGTAGAGCTGCTGTAGTGAGATGGGCTTTGTAGCGACGTCTTTAGTGCCTTTATGGGTCTTGAGAGAGGAAATGACATTGGTGTCAATGAAGGCCTTTCTGAGCCATCAGATTTCAACACTAATATCTTCATCTGTGTCTGATGAACGGAGGTCTGAAGGGTGTCGTACAACATGAGGGAGAGGAATTAATGAGAGAATTTTTGGGTGAACTAACCCATTAAAAACAAACTGGGAATGTGAAGGTGTAACTTCCCAGTGGTAAACACGACATCAGAGGGCTTTCATGTGCAATTTTTACCTCGAAAACTCGTATTTACGATAATTCCGATAGCACGTGAAGGCAGCAATAATGATCTTTGGGTGGTAACTTACCTGTCCGCTTGTGTGGAGAGCGTGCAGACGGCTTTGGCCGCACTGGTGCCCGTGAGCAGACTGCCTCCCCGCAGGTCCAGTCCTTTACCGCGACTGCTTTCCCTCAACAGCTCCTGGATGGAGAGCGGCTGGATAACCGGATGGCTAAGGCCCAGCTCCAGCTCCGGACTGGCCTCTCCGCTCAGCTCCAGGTCCACTGCCACGGCCTGCTGCGCCTGTGTGATGGCGATCGGAGGCTGGGAGCCGCCGTCACTGAAGTGTGTGTGCTCCAGCGAGCTGACATACTCAATCACCCTGAGGAATAAGTCAAGTCAACTCTTTTTATATATTGCGCTTTTACAATGCTGATTGTTTCAAAGCATTACTACATTTTGAAGAGAAGATGTGTATATCTTTAAGTAATTTCAAAATTTGATATGAATGAGAAATCATGATTTATTATTCCAAATTCGGTGACAGGCCTAAAAAACAATTGTATAACTTCACTAAAGATCCTGGTTCCCAAAGAATTGATTTTGTGAGTGTTTTACCTGAACACGTGAGGCCAGCAGTCATGGTTATGGCTGCCCATTTCCAAGCCCACATTGAGTATAGCGTCCATGCAGAGCACATGGGCCGTGTGAAGCCTCACGCCCTGACAGCGGCCCATCTGTTCTAGTTTCTGTTCAACGCGCTGCTTAACTACAACACATACACATTCAAATTAGTTAATATTTTAATTAATAACTCACTAATAATTAAGGATCACCAATGCACCATCCAAATACTTTACTAATTTGTTTAAGTAAATGTTAACACTTTACAATAAGGTTTGTTACCATTAGTTAACTACATTAAATAAGAACTAACAATGAACAATACTTCTACAGCATGTATTATTCTTAGGTAATAATCTGGGAATTTACCAATACATTTTAAGTGCTGTATCTGTTAAAGGGGTCATGAACTGAGAAATCAAATGTTTTGCTGGTTTTGACATGCAAGAGGTTGTCATACTATAAGAATATCCTGCGCATTTCAGAATTGGAAACGTCCTTATTATTGTTATTGTAACCAAGCCCAGAGAACGACTGAGAATGAGCCTATAATAGATGGTGAAGGACTACTTATTCAGAACAGCGACGCCTACTTCATCACTGCAACTTTAGCCCCGCCCACTGGCGTGTTAGTGAGATGATGAGAGAGAAGAGATACAGGATCACTGGACTAAACACAGCATTACCCTCCAAAGAATCCTAATGCTAGGAATGTGCTTATTTATTTTCAACAGTGTGAATGTTCATTTACTCAATGTGAAATGATTCTCAATTATTCAATGTGAAATGATTCATGTACAGTCAGATGCTCTTTGTCTACTTCACATCGTTTCTCTTAGTAGGAGGAAAATATTTAAACTGTGATTACATTATATATAGATAGCGATCAAAGAACGCTCCTTCTGGACTTGTGCTGAAACTCCTATTATAATCAATGAATCTCTTATTTCCATTGTGTTTGCACTGTTAGTCATGATGAAAGTATTCGTTAGTGAGCAGAAATCGAGTTACAATGACGAGATCACCGCATTAATGCACTCCACATCCCGTCTGTGATCGGCTACAATGCTCATCACTGCAATCTTTTATGCCACAATCTCATAATACCATAGATCTATATATAATGCTGTAATCATTACTTTTCATGATTAGTTAACCTTGAGAGCTGTAATCGTAAAACTGTGCTAAAAGTTTATGAGAGGGTTCCACAATACTAGCTATTTAATATGCAAAGATGTCAGCCAATCACAACAGTGGGTGTCTCACAGCAGACACGCCCCTTCAAACAAAGTGTTCAAATCAGGCTAAAATCAGGATTATCAAAAATTAAAATCCTTAATTTTTTGATGTAAAAATCATACTAACATTATAAGTGCAACCCAGGAAACATTATAAAACAATGCAGTTCATGACCACTTTAAAATATGTTAATGCACTATGAACTATAACGAGCATGAACATTTTAATAAACTAACATTAACATATATTAATAAATGCTGTACAAATATATTGTTCATTGATAGCTCATATTGGCTAATGCCTTGACTAATGTTAACAAACGAGACCTTATTGTAAAAAAATATGTTGGGGTTGAGTCTCAAAATAATATTAAATGTTAACATTTTAAGGAAAGTAAAGTCTCACTATAATATTAATTATTAATTTTTAATAAACTTGCAAGAAACTAATTAAAATTTGTTTTGATCAAAATGATTGTGTTTTTCTTGCACCATCTATCCCTCTATGCTGCAACAGCAGCTCTATGCAGGCATGAATACTGCCAATGAATTTCTGCCGCTAGTTTATGGCAATAATTTATGCAAAAATCTTGTGCATGAGCTGCAGCGTATCAGTCAAAGCACAAACACAGTAATGGACTAAATACAAAGTGTGTTATCAGTGCACTCCTTCACATGATGTTAAATGTGTGCGAGTACCTTGAGCAATGGCATCTCCGGTCTCCCCCAATTCCTTCTCCTCTTTCTCCTCCTGAACACATGATGCTGCTGCCATCTGGGCAAGTGCTGAGGCACAGTTGGCTGCCACACCTAAATGACAGAGAATTGAGGCCCATAATTTCCATAAGTGTCCTATAATGGAATAACTGAACTGAAATGAAAATGAAGGATGTGTGATGTTACCCAGAGCACAGCTGAGGGCTGCAGCCTTGCGTAGACCATCCAGGCTGAGGCAGATGGTGTCTCTCTCCCTCTGAGTTTGCTCTTTAACTCCCTCTGCTCCCAGAATAAAGGCGAGACCCCTAGAGCTTCCCGCCATGCGCCCCGTGAGCGGCATGGACAGTGTGTCGATCAGGTTTTTCCAGCAGCCGGTCAGGATAAAGCGGGCAAATACCACACCTGTCAGAAACGAGGCCATGATGAGAGGATGACTGATTCTCTCAAACTTTAAGACGTTTCCATCTGTCCTCATCATATGAGAGAGAACATGCTAGATAGCAATTAGTCAGGCTACAAGTGCAGGCTACCTTGCCATCCATCACTGAAGATTATGCATACTAATTTCGCTCGACATTTACGTAGACTTAATGCACAATAACTGAACAGATTTGCTAGTTTTCCCTCTTTATGGATATCAAAGATTGAACTGGTTTGAATCCTTACAAGTAGATCTTTAAGGCCCTCTTAAGCCCTATTCGGACTGGATAAGTTTAACATGGGGAGGTGGAGGTAAAGTAATTTTACCTCAGGACGCCTGTAATATTAATGGCCAATTCGCACGGGAAAAGACATCTCAGTAAAACTAGCAGAAGTGGGAGCAGTAACTCGCTTTACGCACCACGGTAACCTCCTTTCATGTCATGTGCGTATGACGTTACTGTTATCACGTGAGCAAACACCATGCGCTAGTCTGAACTATATTTATACATATACATATACATATACATACATACATACATACATACATATATATATATATATATAATGTTTTATAAAACAGTTAGGTCCAGTCTAACGATTCTGATTGGATTGTGTTGGTAATAGACACTTTCCTGGAGCTAAAATAAGTGTTGTGTCACTAATAAGTGCTCTTGATCTTCTTTTTGCTTTAAATGATACACGGAAAATACTGGAAGTTTGCCACAGAGTTTCTTCACCTACAACACAACTGAATGCTTTAAGAGCCTCTATGCTCGCAAAGCGCTTTTTAAAAAAACTTTTAAACAGGAATTGATACATTTTTACATCGGATCTATTCGAATGGGATTAATATTACCCGAGGTCATTTTTCCGGACATTTTTACAGAATGTAAAAGTCTCTGTAATCTTTACTGACATTAGCCCTATTCGGACGGGATTAGATTAACATGGGGACATGGGGGTAAAGTCATTTTACCTCAGGACGTCTGTAATATTAATGGCCAATTCGCACGGGATAAGACATCTCAGTAAAACTAGCAGAAGTGGGAGGAGTAACTCGCTTTACGCACCTCCTTGACGTCATGTACGTATGACGTTACCGTTATCACGTGAGCAAACACACAACCTGAGCGCCAGTCTGAACTCCGTCTCCAATATATATGTGTGTTTTAATAAACAGTTAGGTCCAGTCTAACAATTCTGATTGGATTGTGTTGGTAATAGACACTTTCCTAGAGCTAAAATGTGTTGTGCCTCTAATAAGTGATTTTGATCTTCTTTTTGCTTTAAATGATAAGCAGAAAATACCGGACATTTTACACAGATTTGTCCCAACACCTACAACGCAACCGAATGCTTCAAGCGCCTCCAAGGTCGCAAAATGCGCTTTTTTAAAACTTTTAAACAGGAAATGACGGAATTTTACCATACATTTTTACAGCGGGTCTATTCGAACGGGATTAGTATTACCCCAGGTCATTTTTCCAGACCTTTTTACAGAGGGTGAAAGTCTCGGTAATCTTTACTGACGTTGTCCGTAATGATTACCGAGATGGCACATTCGGACGGGACTAAAATCACAGAGAACCTCTGGTAATTATGACTTTACCCCCACGTCCCCATGTTAAACTAATCCTGTCCGAATAGGGCGTCGGTGTTTGACCCCCCTCTTCTTTTTGAAATACACAACATCACTAGGCATATAGATTTTCCTACCCCTGTTATGCTAGCAATATGCATCTCTTTCTATTTCAGAGAAGAATACCCCTCAAAACCTAGCAAATTAATTAATGTCTAATCATTTTAAAATAACCAACTAATAATTATTAAGAATACGGAAAAACTTTATATATCTGTATTTTTCTAGATTGGTAATATATGTGAGTATTTTTTTTTGTTTGTAAAAACACATTAAACACAAATGTATAAAAACATTTATAAATGTTCATTCATGGAGAAAACATGGAAAATGTGCCATGCTTTAGTGGAGGATCTCTGTTACCTGGTGGAAAACAAACACTCTTAAAATGAAAATTATGGATATAAATGCACATTTTTAGGGGGGCTGGGTGGAAATTTTGGGGGGCTAAAACCATCCTATAATTGGCCTACTGACATCCCTAATGAGGCTCTGCGTGCTTTGACATGGAAGCCTACTCTGGTTGATTTTTGTTTTCAGTCCGTTGAGCTCAGACGCTGGTGAAAACATAAACTCTGATTCTAATTGAAAGGGATATTGACACTGTTTTTTCACTGATGTATAATACTGTAAAGCTGCTTGCTAAGTATACAGTGCTATATAAATAAATGTGATGTGACTTGACTAGATTGCCAACACTGCAGAACTGGTGCAAACATATTCATTTCACTATGATCCGAAGCTTTCTTAACTGCTGTTTTCTCACCACTGCCATTTTTGTTGTGCATTTATTTTGTATTGAGAGGAAAGCAAACAGCCCATATTTATATATTAATCTAAATGTTGTTTCTAGGAGTGTGGGCAACGTTGAATGTTCGCTAACAGTATATGACTTCTTTTTGCCCCCAAGCGAAGACTAAAAAAGACATTTGTCTTCAGTATATCGGGGCCTTTATTATGCAAAAATTAGAAAAATATGTCTGTAACCTCTTTACGACTGTGTGTGTGTGTGGATATACATTTATGCAGTTTCTCACACTGTACCTGCCACCAAGCTGTCACTGCCATTCTTGTCACAGGTAAAGGGTGACTGTGTTGAGGCCTTTCTGATCAGCTGACCTCCAATAGCACTGCTGCCCAGTCCATCAATATCTGGCAATTCACAATACACAAATATGATACATGTTATGCATTTAATCCTTTACACCATGGATTTGTAGGAATATTGCTCATCTGAGACCTCTACAGTTCATAACACACAAAGGAGTATTACCAGTGAGCATTGTGATAAGAGGTAAGGATTGCTCCTCTGCCGAGCCCCAGTATCCCGCCTCTCCCAGCAGGTTTCTCTCCAAAACCTGGTTATAGAGCTCCTCGATCCAGGCCTGAGACAGAACCACCAGAACCCCACTGCTCTGGATCTGACGTACAAACTCCTTCTGCACGAACAGGCACAGCTCATTTTAATGTTAATTCAGAGATGCCCCAGACATTTTAAATCTATGGTGAATTAAAGCAAGTTTTCAAGTGTACCAAAGACACCAGAGCACATGTGGGTTTCCTGTGGTAGTAGTCACAGCAGCACAGTTTGAGGTTGAGCAGTAAAGCATAATAGGAAACCAGGTACAATCCATCTGCATTCATCAGAGCCTGACAGTTCAGGTTCTCACTGCCCTCGAAACCTGGAGAATGAACCCCCCCTATAAGACAACACAATAAGATCATATTACCTTCAAATTCACTTATACAAACACATTTACAGCAAACGTAAAGTGTTTCTTATGGCTCGTTTTCAGTAAGTGGTAAGGTTCATATACGGTACGCAATTTTTGTTGTAAATAGTACCCCTAATTCCGAACCATACCATACCACTTTTTTTGGCACCCTGCCGCTGCGGTACCTAGCACAGTAGTCCGATCCTAAATGGTGGAGTTAGACTCACTGCCGAATGTTGATTGGTTGACAGAGAATTGTCACTTGAGCATGCGTTTTCGTGTGTTTTTCCTTGCAACCTTGGTTCAAACAAAGTGTCTTTTTTTTGTAACAATCAGCCACATGCCGAGAAGCAAGATCTGCTGTATGTCATTCATTGTTGTTTTCTGTGTCGCTTCCTTCTTCCCATAGGAATGACGTTGATTGCTACACCACGCCCATCATAAGCATACTGTTGCCAGTGGAAATGCAATATGGATCAGGCTTTACAGTCCCAAATCATACTGTACTGTACTGAACCGTACTGCTTGGAGGAAATGAGCCATAATAGTCTGATCTGATGCATGCGGACAACAATAATAGTATTTGGATTAAGTGTTTAGTGCATGTGAACAAGGTGCAAACCTCATTGGGAGTCACCATTCTTGGGAGACAAACAAGCATGTTTGGGCTTCTGTTTACCAGATTTGATGAGCTCTATGTATGTTTGTTTAGGTGAGTAATAGCCTAAATTACACCCTGGAATTACACTGAACAAAATTACAAACACAAAACTTTAGTTTTTGCCCCCATTTCATGAGCTGAACTCAAAGATCTAACACTTGTTATATGTACACAAAAGGCCTATTTCTCTCAAATATTGTTCACAAATCAGTCTAAATCTGTGTTAGTGAGCACTTCTCCTTTGCCGAGATAATCCATCCACCTCACAGGTGTGGCATATCAAGATGTGGCTTAAGCTGGCCACAATAAAAGGCCACTCTAAAATGGCTTATTTTATTTAAATAATACAAGTAAAACACACCTAAACTCTACAGGATATTGGCCCTCCAAAAGCAGGACTGGATACCCCTGGTTTTTAAAAAGTATAATTATAATAATAATAAATATATAATAATAATAATAATAATAATAATAATAATAATAATAATAATAATTCGTTACATTTATATAACGCTTTTCTAGGCACTCAAAGCGCTATAGACATATAGAAGGGGGGCACATAAGGGGGGGGGGGGGGATCTCCTCAAACCAGCACCAATGTGCAGCACCACCTGGATGATGCGACGGCAGCCATATTGAGCCGGCACCGGCTGATTGGTGGAGAGGAGACAGAGTGATTAAACCAATCATTATATGGGGATTATTAGGAGGCCATGATCGGCAGGGGCCAATGGGCAAATTTGGCCAGGATGCCGGGGTTACACCCCTACTCTTTATCGAAGGATATCCTGGGATTTTAATTGACCACAGAGAGTCGGGACCTCGGTTTAACGTCTCATCCGAAAGAGGTGTGAGGGTGAGCGCCCCCTGCTGGCCTCACTAACACCTCTACTAGCAGCTACCTGGTTTTCCCAGTTGGTCTCCCATCCAGGTACTGACCAGGCTCAGCCCTGCTTAGCTTCAGTGGGAAACTTCAGTCTTGGGCTACAGGGTGATATGGCTGCTGGCTATAAACAGTCTATCAGTTCATTATTGGATACAATATTAGGCATGTTACCTGCTTGCAGACCCGAACAGAAGGTGGAAGAGAAGTTCTGCAGCGACACGTCTACATCCGTGGTGCTGTGCAGTCCCAGCAGGCGTGGCAGCAGTGAAGCTAAAGACTGCACAAAGAGCCGGGCGCTCTGTTGATCTGCCTCCTGGTTCTTCAGCAGTTTCAGGGACAGAGCAGCAGTCCGTAGTGTACGGTGCCCAGGACAGTCCCGTGGCGTCTGCTCCTCGTCAGCCAGAGAGCAGTTATCAGACCCCATGTCGGACACGTCGGAGCGCCCCGAGTCCTTTTCTGCAGCCATTGAGTACTGATCACACGAATCGAACTCGGTGCGCGACAGTTCGTGCTCGTCCGCACTGAAGTTACTTTCACTGTAGCGTGAGCCATGCGAGCGTGTCCGAGACTCCACAGAGAGGAAGTTGGTGATATCAGGGTAGGCCAGGCCATGGCTGCGCTGCACAACATCTGGAGGGGCCGTACTGGACGGGGCGTCTGGGGCGCCACTCTCTCGTACACATTCTGGCAGGTTCGGGCGAGTTCCTGCCGCGGCCCCGCAGGTAGAAGGCGATGGTAAGTGCTGTTCCTCCCCACAGTCCTCTGGAGTGGTATGACCCATTTCCCCTTCCAGAGTGGTCTGACCCATGTCCCCCTCCAAAGTGGTTTGTCCTGTGTCCGTTGTGACACTGATGCTGATGTCAGGGCTGCGTTCAGTAATGCTGGTCTCCCAGGCGGCATTCTCAGCCGAAAGCACGCGCCGCTGCCAGCGGAAGTCAGCTTCGTTAAGTTCTACAGACTCACGCATTGACTCCGCACCTTCCTTAAGATCATCCAATCGCCGCAGCAGCATGCGAGACTGGTCTTGCTGCAGGCCACGCCCATGACTGAGCTCATCTAAGGCACCCAATAGGGCACAAGCGCAGGAGACAGAAGAGTAGCAGGCCTCAATTCCACCCTTCATGCATGCCTCTGTTATACCATCCATTACCCTGAGAAAATAGGAAAGATGATTGCACTCATTGGTAAAAATTACTTAAAGGCATCCATGAGTATGATAGTGTGTAGTGTTGCTGTTTGAGCATAAACAACATCTGCAAAGTTACAACGCTCAAAGTTCAAAGCAAAGATATTTTCTTTTAACGTAATCTCTTTTTAAAGGGGGGGTGAAACACTCAGTTTCAGTCAATCTCATGTCAATCTTGAGTACCTATAGAGTAGTATTGCATCCTTCATATCTCCGAAAAGTCTTTAGTTTTATTATATTTATAAAAGAAATATGGGCTGTACCGAGTCTTTCCGGAAAAAACCGAGCGCCTGGAGGCGTATCGTGTGTTGTATATTATAATATTATTCTAGGCGTTTCTAGGTTTTTGAGTGAAAACAGGTCTGCATGAGGTAATCGGCGCTGCTGACATTTGCATTTAAAGGGATACATACAAAAACGATGACAATTTTAACATGATATAAAAAATTATCCTTGGGGTATTTTGAGCAAAAACTTCACATACACACTCTGGGAACATTAGAGACTTATTTTATATCTTGTAAAAGGAACTGTGGCCCACAGACTTAAGACACTCTGTTGGGGTTTAACAAACACGAAGTTACTGAACTAAACCAACACTGAACTAACGTGAGCTGAATAGTAACACTATTGTGGTACAGAATTTGAATTTGTCTCATATATTAATGAAGTTATGAAGTGATTCATTGATTCTGTTATTTTCCTGTTTATTACTGTGAAGTTGCTTTGTTTGAAACAATCTGTATTGTATAAATCACTGTACAAATAAAGTTGACTTGGCTTGGCTTAAAAAAACTAAGCATTGATGGACATCGGTAAATAGTTCGTTCGGTGCAGTGTGAATTTGCCTTGTCTTAATATTGTCATTGAATTAGAAACAAAATATCTTACAGTTTGAGAAGATCAAGATGTGACTTCCTTTTTAAGAAAGACCTCTTTCTTGTCTCAGGCTAAAGAATGACGAATGCGCGAAGCGGTGACGTCCTCAAGCGTGGAGAAACCCTTGCTATCGATCTCAGCTAATAGATATGATCCAGAATCTAATTCGGAGGCTGAAATAGAAACAGCAACAGCAGGACGTCCGTCTCTGTGGTATGGACTGTATTTAGTGGCCTGTCAACATTTGTGTGTGTTTACTCGCAGTTTATGAGGACATGATTCGGTTTATGGACTATTGTATGCGACTTAACCTTAGCAGTAGCAAGCAAAACGGTTTTGCACGTCAGATTAGTGTAACGTTATACATAGAACAACAATGAAGTCCGTTAGCGCATTTGAATGATGAAGCACGCGATCGTGTCGTTTACTGATGTTTACTCGCGTGACGATAAGCAACAGCACAGATATTTGAAGCAGTTTTACTCACCGGCTGCTTCCAAAGCAGGACCGAACCTTTATCGCTGGGACCGCTCCGTCAAAAATACACTTCTTGGAGTGTGGAGATCCACTTTGCGATGCGACTGAAGTGATGTTGTGAAGCTTCCCGTCATTTCTGCGTTCAAATCGGTTCAAATGCAGCGCTGCCTTCCCGTAATGCTGTGCTGAAGCGTTGAAGTCGCTTAATGTCAAAGTGGAGGAATGAAGTGGAGCGCGGCGCGGACTATAACCGACATAAGGACGACTGCATCTGCAGCTGAGCAAGTGTTTATGGGCGTGCATTTCCTCTCTCGCTCTATTCACACGCGCGCGCAAAATGATGTTCGGAAAAACATGCATCAAAGACCATTTTGAGAAGAAGAAGAGTTGTTGTAGTCGAGCACATTTGGGAGTCGCTCAAGCTGTCATCGGTCTTTTCACAATTATTGCAATACATTACGAACACAAATGCAATGGCATGTCATAAAAGCAGGATGAAAACATAAGTTATAACCATAATTAAACTAAACTATATGTTCTCTCTTCCTGCAGCAGATATTATCTGGCTCTGTGCATCTTATAACAGTTCCCACGCCAGCGATGTATTGATTATCAAGACAGAATATGCTAATCAATGATTTAACCCTTAAACACCTGGAACATTTTTGGGGCGCCTAACATGCCTCTACTTTTCTTTGTTTTTCTCACCCATTCTAGCAGTTTGCATCAAGTGCCATATATCATTTTAAACAGGAGAACCTGAAGTGTCCATCTAGCTCATTTGATGTCCCAATTTGACATGTATTTATTCTGAGAATGGCTTAAATTAATATTATGGCAACAGAAATTTGGTATTTTTACTGTAAACTCAAACAGAAATTCATGAAGTTTAGATTTTTTTCCTTTAGAAAGTTGCACTTGTTTTTTTTAGACTTCCAGATGAAATTTTGTCTACATGTAACAATCCCTTAACAAGTTATAGCCATTTTTTATAATATTATTCTAGGCGTTTCTAGGTTTTTGAGTGAAAACAGGTCTGCATGAGGTAATCGGCGCTGCTGACATTTGCATTTAAAGGGATACATACAAAAACGATGACAATTTTAACATGATATAAAAAATTATCCTTGGGGTATTTTGAGCAAAAACTTCACATACACACTCTGGGAACATTAGAGACTTATTTTATATCTTGTAAAAGGAACTGTGGCCCACAGACTTAAGACACTCTGTTGGGGTTTAACAAACACGAAGTTACTGAACTAAACCAACACTGAACTAACGTGAGCTGAATAGTAACACTATTGTGGTACAGAATTTGAATTTGTCTCATATATTAATGAAGTTATGAAGTGATTCATTGATTCTGTTATTTTCCTGTTTATTACTGTGAAGTTGCTTTGTTTGAAACAATCTGTATTGTATAAATCACTGTACAAATAAAGTTGACTTGGCTTGGCTTAAAAAAACTAAGCATTGATGGACATCGGTAAATAGTTCGTTCGGTGCAGTGTGAATTTGCCTTGTCTTAATATTGTCATTGAATTAGAAACAAAATATCTTACAGTTTGAGAAGATCAAGATGTGACTTCCTTTTTAAGAAAGACCTCTTTCTTGTCTCAGGCTCAATGACGCATGGACCAGCCAGGTCAAACAAGCGCTGGGGACTTCCCACAATCTGGAGGGGTGAGAGGAACAACAACATGCTTATAAGGACAGATATGTAAAGATACTTTAAAACGTCTGGAGGTATAAAACGAGACACTTTTGTAATGGCTTTTCACATTTCCGGGGTTCTTAGAAGCGAGAGCCATCATAGTTGGGTTAACTTCCGAAGTGGTGAAGGGAAACTACAACAAAAATTATGAAAAGTTCTTTGATGGAAGCTTGGTATGTCACTTGTGAAGATCTCACCTCCTTCATAATCTTAATGGCCTCCACTCTGTGCTGGGGTGGTGGGTAGAGCAGGATACGGTAGTACAGGGACTGTAGAACAGGCTTCATGGACTCGATACAGCCCACCAGACGGACTAACTCTGCTGCCACATAGCAGATGGTGCGAACCACTGGTCCAATCATGCCAGGAGCACTCAATGAGCAGCCAGAACCCCGGCCTTGATCCAAGACCGCTGACCCTGGTGCCGCATCCGAGTCCTGAGATTGCCCACCATGGGCAGAGGTGATGGTTTTATCACTCGCTGGGTTTCCCATAATCACCACCAGAGTTGGACATAACTGCTTCCTGTGAAGACAGCACACATTAAATGATATATAATTGCACATTGTTCCTCTCAGAATCATCATAATCACTTTGTAAGACCAAAGTAACACAAACTGAGGTTATTCGTTTACAAAAAATAAATGCATTTATTGGATATTGTACAAAAGTGATTCCATTTTTTGAAGACTCAGATTCCATATACCTAAGTTCCCATTTGAAGTATGGCGGAGAATACTTTTCTCCATAACATTTTAGCATTAAATGTTCCTGTCACTCACATGAGATCCACCAATAGCAAACCACAACCATCCAATCAATTCTTCACAGACAAAATCAAGTCCCACCTACATTTTTTTATCATTCCAGAAGTCGTTTCGCTCTGATATACATCAAAATAGAGATGAAGGATTACCACAACTTCTGTTTCATGCCGACTTTAATCATTTAACTACTGTACAAATAAAAGTAATTTATACATAATTACAAGTTACGAACCCTAAGCCAAAACCTAACTCTATAGTAAGTACATGTAGGTCATTTAAATTACGCAGTACTCAAGTATAATGAAACTGTAAGGTGTAAATGTCAATTTGACAAGTTAATTTAATGTAAATTAATTAAATACATACATACATACATACATGCATACATACATACATACATGCATACATATTTAGATATAATTGTAAACTGAGCTATGTTTAACTAAACAAACATTCTAGATTTAAACAAGTCTCACCAGATGAGGTCACTGAAATTGCGACGCAGGTGCATTGTGAGAGGACAGCTGCTCAGCATAGACAGAATACACTCCAGATACAACAGCTGCAGCAGCTGGTTTTCACTGAAGAAGAACAACACACATCCCTCTCGTCACAATGATAAATCACTCGCGCACTTACAAAATCACATACTGTCAACATTTGATGAGGAACAAACTTAATGAACTTTAAAAATAAGTGTGTTCTATATAGTATGAATGTATTTAATATAAATGACATCTGGGTGTACTACATCCATCATGTTGACTATGTTCGCCTACTTTTCCTATTTTATGAATACTCAAATTCAGACATACTACCAGGGATTGGCATTAACTTTTTTGCTCACCAGCCACTGTGGTTTGGACATCACATTTTATATGAATAAAGTTGACTTTGGCATGCTTCAATTATTTGATTTTGAGTGATTTTACTTAAAACCCTTTCCTACTTTCAAATGCAAAGTGACCACCCAAATCAAGAGTCCATTATATATCAGCTCAGCTGGTGTGCAATATGAGCATAGGCTAATATGAGAAATGTAATATGATAGGAGGTATTTTTGTTAGGCTATTTAATAGAATGAATATTAAATATGTATACATTTATTTAACATCTATAGTTGTTTGATTAACATTAATGACAGACAGGTATTTAATTGCTGCTGAATGCATGGATGTAATATTGTGACACATATCCAGTTATTACCCATCTGTTTGTGTACACTTAAGCCAAAACTGACTGTGTTCATGCTAGAGACTCAACACGATGGACATTTTGACATCTGTGTGTGTGTGTATTTGACTATTCAGGCGGAGAACCGAGAAAGCGCTTCTGTTGTGTCATTCAAAGTGATTCCGCCTATCCCACCTTTATTAACTTTAAGTTAATCAATAAAGAATTGTAGTTTTGTGATACAACAGTCTTGGCATTTCATTTGGCTGTAGGCTGAAATTATATTTAACACACCAAAGTGGCCAGTGGGAGTGGCTGCCCTACCCGCCACAGCTGAAATCTACCCGCATTTGGTGGGCTGGCGAGTGTTAATGTCAAGCCTTGCATACAAGTCAGCATTTACTATACTATTTGTTTTACTAGTCTTGGCAGTTTTTGCACCCACCCCTGGTCCCCAGATATGGCTTGCGTTCCTCCTTCAATGCAAGTCAATGGGATTTTTATGCCATTTTATCAGGCAAAAATTATAAAACAGATTAGAAAAGTATTAGCATTCCTCCTATCAACTAGACACGATTTGAAACACCATTCTTGTCTTTTTCCACTTAGAGTTAAAGGGATATTTCACCCAAAAATGAAAATTGAAATGCATTATAGTACGAGTAATTGCTGGAGTTAAAAATCTTCATTTGTGTTCTACTGAAGAAAAAAACGCACCTACATCTTGGATGCCCTGGGGGTCAGCAGATAAACATCACATTTTCATTTCTAGGTGAACTATCCCTTGAAGCTTTAGTTCAGCAGGAACTATGGTAAAAGTGATGCTCATCTACGCAAACACCAGTAATAATAGTAATCTACTATTAATGACTCCAAGTTGATGACATGTAAAGCTTACTCTGAGACAGACTCCAGTTTGTCACAGAAAACAGTGAGCACCTCAACGACATCGTCATACAGTGCATCAGTAGTAGGAGAGACATCTGAAAAAAAAAACACAAACACACAAAACTAAGAGCAAGCAATTAAAGAATATAACTGGTAAAAAAATAAAGCCATCAACCCATCTCATGCTCCCTTCCTTTCAACACTCAAAAACGTTGTTTAGGCTATGCATAAATAAATTAAGTCTATGTATCCAAAACATTACAAATCTGTACATATATGAGCTGTCTGTTCTCTAAACAGCAATTTAAGGCATCAATCCTTCAAGGCCAAACCTTTCCGTAATAGGACAAAATAGCCGAAAAGAGTAGTAACTGCATTTTGTTTTTGTATTTCAGCACACTCCAACAACATACAGTGCCCTCGAATAATATCGGCACCCTTGCTAAATATGATCAAAGATGGCTGTGAAAATAATAAATATGCATTGTTTATCCTTTTGATTTTTTATTTAAAAACAGCACAGATTTCTAACCTTGCATTGAAGTAAAATATTGAAAGTAGGGGAATGTCATTATGAAATAAATGCTTTTCTCTAGCTCACTTTGACCACAATTATTGGCACACAATTATTGCAATGTCCTTTAGCAGCTCTGAGTCTTCATCTATAATGCCTGATGAGTTTGGAGATCAGAGATCATTCCTCCACACAGAATCTCTACAGATCCTTCAGATTTCCAGCTCTTCTATTCAGTTCATCACTCATTCTCTACAGGGTTCAGGTCAGGGGACTGGGATGGTCATGGCAGAAGCTTCATTTTGTGCTCAGTCACACATTTGTGGTTATTTTGATGTTTGTTTTGGATCATTGTCCTGATGGAAGATCCAACCACAGCCCATTATAAGATTTCTAGGAGAGGCAGTCAGGTTTTGATTTGTATCTGTTGATATTTTCTAGCATCCATGATGCCATGTGTCTGAACAAGATATCCAGGACCTTCAGCAAAAAAAAATAGGCCACAACATTAAAGATCCAACGGTATATATTTAACCGTGGATGAGCGAAGAGGATTTTTCTTGAAAGCCTCCCAAACAATATGTGGTGATGTTGGTGTTGTTTTATTTATTTTTGGGGGGCAAAGGGTAAGTGAATTTAAATCGCTAGTTAATACCACTAACAAGGCTCAAAATAGCCTCACACTAACACTGTAGCATAATGGGGGTCCCTACATGCAAACTGAAGCATTGAGAACTTTTTAAGTGTGTAAACCGTTTAATAAGAAGATACTTTATAAAGACAGTGCATTACGCGTTCACGGACAGGCGCCATCTTGGAAAACAGTCTCGACTCATCAAACCACGAGCGCTGTGCTAAGTGATGAACTGTGACTTGGAATCTCATATGGTCCGCTGTTTCCAGAAGAAAACACTGAACGCAACAGAGAAAATAAATAAATACAAATAAAAATGTCCATATTATTACATTTCACAAACTTAATTCCTATCGACCAGCTCACTTAGCACAGCGCTCGTGGATCGATTCGTCGAGACTGTTTTCCAAGATGGCGCCTGTCCGTGAACGCGTAATGTACTGTCTTTATAAAGTATCTTCTTATTAAACGGTTTGTACACTTACAACGTTCTCAATGCTTCGGTTTGCATGTAGGGACCCTCATTATGCTGCCGTGTTAGTGTGAGGCTATTTTGAGGCTTGTTAGTGGTATTAACTAGCGATTTAATTTAACTTATTCCATGCCCCATAGACAAGCGTTATAAGCTAATCTGTTTTTCGAGATAAAACTCTTTACATTCATTAATTATTGCCCTGATGGTGGAAATGAGGATTTTCAATGCTTTAGCTAATTAATCTTTTTTTTACTTCAATGAAAGGTTAGATTTTTGTAAAAAAAATATAAAAAATAATGAAAGAACAAAAGGATAACAATGCAGATTTATTTTCAAAGCTGCCTTATTTGCTCATATCTACCAAGGGTGCCAATATTAGTGGAGGGCACTGTAAGTAAGATACCTCAAAGGTGCAGTAAGCTATTTCGAATCACTGTTGAATGTATTTTTATGCTCATTAGATAAGGGTGTTAATATCCTAGCAACACACTCATGAGGACACACTATGACTTGTAAAAAAGGATCCTCTCCTATTGTACACTAACCTAAAGGATTATTAAGAACACCTGTTCAATTTCTCATTAATGCAATTATCTAATCAACCAATCACATGGCAAATGCTTCAATGCATTTAGGTGTGTGGTCCTGGTCAAGACAATAGGCTTGTTTGAGATGCGCCTTGCCTCGCCTGAAATAAAGGCAAGACTAGGCGGCTGCAGTGAGGGGAGGAGTGAAAAAAGTGCAGGCAAGCCGGACAGTTCTCTCTTCTCGTGGTAGATCAGACACCTACGAGATCAGATGCGGATATCGCGGGACTCACACTCGTGCGCTCTGTTGCTGATAAACTGGATGTCATTTAAGTTCTGTTGTTTTTATATGAAAATAGATATTATGAACAAGACACCCAAAGTTTTTGTTATTTCTTTCCATTCGAAAGACCTGTTTATCAAGCATTTTTACTTTAATTACATACATGTTTTTATATATTTTTATAAATATGACAACAATCACATAACCCACAGAGAGATCGCACTGTCCGAGAGTTTGGGAATATTCACACATAATTTATACACATTAAACATGATATCAGAGTTTTAAAATCAAACATTTAAAAAAAGAAAAATACATCACGGTTGTTTAAGCCAATAAGCATTAAGCTTTGTCGTCAGCAAGTCGTTTCCCATCGTGCTTTTGGTCAGCGCAGTCGGTGAAGAGCAACTGTGCTCGACTGCAGAATCCGACACATCCGCCTTGCCATCGCGAGAGATTTTTGACATACGTCAGCCTGACATCAGAGCAAGGCGGACCGCCCTCGGACACTTTTCTAACCAGCTTCTCGCGCTGATCACCGGTAATCGGTTCTGCGCAGATTTTGCTCATCTCAAACAAGCCTAATCTCCTGAACTCCAAACTGAATGTCAGAATGGGAAAGAAAGGTGATTTAAGCAATGTTGAACGTGGCATGGGTTTTGTTGCCAGATGGGTCGGTCTGAGTATTTCACAATCTGCTCAGTTACTGGGATTTTCACGCACAACCATTTCTAGGGTTTACAAAGAATGGTGTGAAAAGAGAAAAACATCCAGTATGCGGCAGTCCTGTGGGCGAAAATGCCTTGTTGATGCTAGAGGTCGATGTCTCGCCTGATGAGTCTCGATTTCTATTAAGACATTCAGATGGTAGAGTGCAGGCTGGTGGTGGTGTAATGGTGTGGAAGGATGTTTTCTTGGCACACTTTAGGCCCCTTAGTGCCAACTGGGCATCGTTTAAATGCCACGGCCTACCTGAGCATTGTTTCTGAGCATGTCCATCCCTTTATGACCACCATGTCCTCTGATGGCTACTTCCAGCAGGATAATGCACCATTTCACAAAGCTCGAATCATTTCAAATTGGTTTCTTGAACATGACAATAAGTTCACTATACTAAAATGGCCCCCACAGTCACCAGATCTCAACCCAATAGAGCGTCTTTGGGATGTGGTGGAACGGGAGCTTCGTGCCCTGGATGTGCATCCCACAAATCTCCATCAACTGCAAGATGCTGTCCTATCAATATGGGCCAACATTTCTAAAGAATGCTTTCAGCACCTTGTTGAATCAATGCCACGTAGAATTAAGGCAGTTCTGAAGGCGAAAGCGGGTCAAACACAGTATTAGTATGGTGCTCCTAATAATCCTTTGGATGGGTGTATATAGATTCCAGAACAGAGCCGTGACACTTCTACTGGCAGTTGTAAAGAGGATATACTAGATGAGCTATGGAAATAGCTGTGGTTTACCAGCAACATGAAAATTATCAAATGGACAGTTTGATGGATGAGCCATGTTGAAAACCTGGTCTTTGCTTGGCAAGTGAAAACAATGTTTATGTCTTATTGATTGTGTGTACCTTTGCGCTGGTGCACCGGTATGCAACGCTCCTCGCCGTCAACACCCTGGAAAAATCCAACCAGACTCATAACAATGACATTTTCATAACATCAAATCATGCTTAACATGAAAATGTACAGTAGCTTAATACATAGCCACTTAACAAAAAATAAATCTTGATTTGAGTTATTATATTAGAAAAAGAGCACGATACATCAAACTTACATTTCCCTTTTACTTACAATTTATGATTGCTTAAGACAATGGTCATTGTACAAATAAAATATTGATACTTTACATGAACTAAGAATTTAAAAAAAAAATCTACAGCATTTATTAATCTCAGTTAATGTTGAATACATTTTTTAAATTAAAATGTTTGATTGTTGAACAAGCAATGAACAACTTTTTTTTTTATTAACTACATTAACAAAAACAACCTTTTTTTGCCAACCAGCCACTGTGGCTAAAGGTTTTAAAAGTTACTGGGCATTTTCACTGGCCCCAGTTTTGACATTGATACAATGGGTAAAACTTTTTTATATTATCTCATAATTTGGCAGCATTTGGCTACTGTCACTTTAAAGGGTTAGTTCACTCAAAAATGAAAATTATTTCATTAATTACTCACCCTCATGTCGTTGGACACCTGTAACACCTTCGTTCATCTTCAGAACACAAATGAAGATATTTTTGTTGAAAGCTGATGGCTGAGAAAGGCCTCCATTGGCATTCAGTACATTCCCACTCACAAGACCCATAAAGGCACTAAAGACTTCGTTACAAAGTCCATCTCACTACAGGGGCTGTACAATAATTTTACAATGCGACGAAAATAGTTATTGTGCGCACAAAAATCAAAATAACGATATAATCCACCAAATTATTGACGTGAACTTGACGCATGCGCGAGAATATGACGCAGCTCTGCCGTTCGAATCATAGCGAATACATGACCCGGAAGAGGAGGAGCGCCGCTATCGCGTGAGTTCACGTCCGAGACCTACACGGAAGACAATATCTTGGCAGATAAAGTCATTATTTTGATTTTTTTTGTGCACAAAAACTGTTTTCACCGCTTGGTACAATTATTGTACAGTCACTGTAGTGAGATGGACTTTGTAACGAAGTCTTTAGTGCCTTTTATGGGTCTTGTGAGTGGGTCAGTTGAAATGTACTGAATCCCAATGGAGGCCTTTCTGAAGCCTTTCTCAACCATCAGCTTTCAACAAAAATATCTTCATTTGTGTTCTGAAGATGAACGAAGGTCTTACAGGTGTCCAACGACATGAAGGTTGACATCATTTTCATTTTTGGGTGAACTAACCCTTTAAGAGCTGACGCACGGATCCACTACACTGTTACACGTTTTCTTTCTCAGCAGTTTAAGTTCACTTAAAACAGAACTGACTGTGTTTACGTGAACACTCACCAAGACCGCAATTGACTATTTACGCAGCTTTATGTACGCACTTTGGGTGTGAGCAAAAAAAAATCTGCGGGAATGAGTAAAATTATGCACAATACAAGCAATCCTACGTTGAAATTCAATCCCTGTAACAGCAACAATATTCATCCGAAGCAAATGAAGCGAGTGAGAGGAGGCGGGTTTGTGTGTCAATCGCCGATTGAGAGAGAGAAAGAGACGCTGGTTTATTGTGTGTTAATTCTGCGGAAAATTAGATATTTCAGTATCGATATGTACCAAGAAATAGATCTTTTTGACAACACTACATTACACATAGTTTATTAATACCGACTATAATTGAAAATTGTATATACTATATATAAAATTCAACCCGCCAAAGTGGCTAGTAGGAGTGACGCCACTGCTGAAATACACACGCATGTGATTGGTGTTAATGTCAAGCCCTGTATATTATCTATATTTATACAGTATATATTTTTAATTATGTTTCCGAGAGCTGTGTAATAAGAGGTGATAGTCATGTGCTTATGATGGATAAAGCTCTGTAAACGTGACTCACAGTGTTTTCTTGTCTATGTCGTAGCTGTAGCGTGAGGTCTCCGAGAATCTGGCTGAGAGTGGCCCTCACCGCCGTGTTGATGCTGCGCTGATGACAACTCGATTTGTACGTCTCGATACACACCTGGAGGCACACAAACATGCAACAAAGATTTTCAGCAACTTCTCATAGGCACTGTGGATATTTTTGTCCGGGCGTGACTAGCGGTGACGCGCTTCCAAGATGGCGACGGCCAGCTCGTCTCTACTTTATGCTTCAGAACGGCTCATCGGAATCCTATGGGTGACGTCCACAACAGTAAAAGAAATGGACTTCAACGGCGAAAAGTGAAGTAAATTAGAAGCACTCACTCCCTGATGGCTGAGCGTACTGCGCAGCGTCAGACTGAGCTTGACGACGGTAATGTGACGTGAGCCTCCTGTCTGGCAGTTGTAAGTCTTCTAGTAGTTGTGGAAAGGGAAATCTGAATCACGTTGTTTAAAGGTCCCATGGTATGGATTATTTTATTATTTTATAATGTTTCCTGAGGTGTGCTTATACTGTTAATATGGTTTTTACATCAAAAAAAAACTTTTTTTCATATTTTTATGGTATGAAACGTTCAAATCAAGCCATTTGTGAACGCATATCGCTAATTATTACTATACCTTTCATTCACTTAGTTTAATAGTGTTTATTGTCATTGTTTCCTTCTGTGATCCTGCATCGTGGACAAGGTTGCTACATTTTCCACACAAAAACTCCATAATTTTAAATTGTGAAATGGTTCTGTTGTCCACAACGGTAGGTTTTGAGCGCTGCTTACAGAGGCAGATGTGAGGGTATTATTTTAATTTTCTATTTTCTTTTATTTTCTTTAATCCATTGATAACTGAAAGAAAATGCGCCTAGAGTACAGCTTAATGACCGAGTGTAATGTTGCTCTAGTAATGAACGCAACTTGCTCGTGCATCTGATTGACAAATAAACTGCGCACTCTTATATTATTGTTTTTGTTAATATTGTGGTTATTTTGCCTCGTACATTCTGTGCAAAAGCACTTATTTGAACGTAGTCATTTAACTTAACTGTGCACATGCATTTTAGACATGTCATGTAGTTTTAAACATGCAATAAATGCACATCCATGAATAATGTGCTATCCTTTTTATTAGGCTAAATCGCATTTTACTTCTGGGCTAAATGGGCCATTTCAGGAGAATCCATCATTTAAAATTCATCAGAGTTATGGAAATGTATCAACATTTTACAAATAAAGTTTCGAAGAAGGATACTTTCTACATCCTTGTATCCTGCGGTCACTCCGGAACTAGGTTCCTCCATCGATTTTGTTAAAAAAAGAAGATTCGAAAAGGATTCGAAAACAACAGTGCGGAATCGATTCTTGGAATTGGAATTGGAATCAGAATCGATTCCAAAAATTTCGGAATCGACCAGCCCTAGCTGTGAGTCTTTAGTGAAAACACCCATTGTTGTGATTGGCTGATAACTTTGCATTTGAAATAAGATTACGTGCAGAGGGGGCGTGGCTTAGTCAGGCGCAAGCAGCTGCAGCACTCACTGCCAGTCGAGAGAGACGGAGCTGGGGAAAGATTGCTGAGGAAGTGTTATTGTACCAATTTTTTGAGAGCGTGAGTTTATTTTGTTTGTATCTGAGACAGGGGCGAGGCTACATAAGGGCCAGGGTGGCACTGGCCCACTCAGATTGACGGCTGGCCCACCCAATCAGAACAGACAAAAAAAAAAAAAAAAAAAAAAAATTGGGATAGCAGAAAGAATATGCCTATGTGACAACACAAATCACTTAAACACGTACAAAAAGTTTCATTAAAAAATAGGGCTGTCAAATATGTTAATAACGCGTTAACGCAAATTCATTTTAACAGCACTAAATGTATTAACGCAGCGCGCATTTTCTGTTTGATCTGTGGCATAGGGCATAGTAGTTGGAAAAAGTGAGAGCAGTCAGACGCAAAGGATGCAGCAGCAAACATTAATAGGGAAAGAAAAGGGTTGACATTAATATTCTAAACCAAAAGAGCAGTTATTGCCAACATAAGCTACCACATAAGCTACCACATTTTTTGTTTAACTTTTATTAGACTTCAGAAAGAAATGTGCGTTTTTTTCACAAAGCGCATTCTCTGCAGTCCGAGGGCGATGCACTGCAGCTCACTCTCGCTCATGTCTGAGGTAAATCATTATCACCGATTACAGTACACCTGTTTTATTGAACTAAATACATTACAATCGGCTAAATCGAATGCACAGGTTACTTTCCTCAACAAGCGCGCTCCCGAGTCCGTGTTCTTCACACTGTCCACGTAAATCGCAGCCCAGTTCGGTGCGCACACGCAAAATACCGGCAGTTCAATAGGGAGCGCGCGTCTCTTAAAGGGGCCACACTATATTCCTACTCGTTGAATATGGACCTCCTCCGGGTATGGTGTGGTTCTGGTGCGCTCACTGGTACACATTACCAATTTTTCATACGAACTGTGCCCTGCTCTGAATTAAACTTCCAGTGTAAAAACTCCCTTTATATTCTTAAAATGAGAGAAATCACTACTTACACTTAATTTTAAAGTTTAGGCTTAAGAGACATGAACAATTTCTTAGATAAACATCTATGACCTTTGATATGTCTAATCTTCATGCTGTATTGATTATTATTGAATAAGTATGGTTTCACTAATAATAAATGTACATTTGCATAAAGCATGCATATTTGTCCATACTCATGTTGATTAGAGTATTAAAAACTTAATTTTAGATTTACAATTGCTAAAAATGTGCGATTAAATTGCGATTAATCACGAGTTAGCTCATGACAATCATGCAATTAATAGCGATTAAATATTTTAATCGATTGACAGCCCTATTAAAAAATAATTACGGTAGAGCGAAAACATTTTCATATAACTGCCTTATTGCAACAGCCAATCAATAAGCTTAGTAGTAATGTTTAGCCAATCTCGTATTGTTGAGGGGATGGGAAGATGAGTTTACGTCTGCTAGTGAAATAAACTTTTAACACGGGCCACGGTGCATAACACAAGACGAAATTCTCACAGGTTAAGCTGCAAATACATGTTTGATAACAGTTATACTGAGTTGCATTAGTTGACAAGAACTGGTTATTCCATTTTAAAATGAACCCAATTATTGAACACTGATGTCATGTTAGTGGTCATATAGCAGCACAATATCTATATTTGTCTTCCTTGCAATAGGCTTTGTAGCAGCTTGTTATAAACTAATTTTGTATATATGAATTATATGAATTTGTTGGCGAAAAATAAATCATATATAGCTTATATTTACTGTCAAGTGATTTTGTCCCATATTGTTAAATTTGTGTAATTTGAGAGTAGTCATTGAGGTCCACCCTATTCCACCAAGGTCCACTCAGTTAAAAATTTCTGGCCTCGCCACTGATCTGAGAGCTCTGAATAAACAAGCAACGTTATTCCTCTCACAAAATGCTTTTGCCAGAGCTAACAACAAACACGACATCGACATGAATACAGTAAGAGCTTCTTTTGAGCATAATTACTAGAGCAGCGTCCTTCAAACGGCAGTTTGGGCAAGTGTGCACTGCAGATATACTGTGATTGACAGATCCGAACATTATAAAGAATGTCACACTCTCGCACACTCACAGTGTTTGTGATGTGGAAAGGTCTCTGCTAAGCCCGTCTCTGATCAACTGATCTCTGAGTGAATGGAATCTTTCATTAATCAAACAGAACGACTGACCGCAGAGCATCTGCCGCTGTGTGTCTCTGTCATGGAAAAAGGATCTGAGACGTGGCATCGGCGACCACGGTAACCTGTATCCACGGCAACGGATGACACGCGGTTGGAACATTGGTTTCATGATGGAAGTGAGATGTCGGGGGAGAGGCCGTCGCTGTGACATCCTGGCCTTACAAGAACATTAAAACGCCATAGTCAACTTTCAGTGGCCTCAAAATAATATCTGGACACTTGGACACAAACATCTACAATGTTTAATAGAACATCTGCATTTCTGCAAACCAATGCAGCTAGAGCTTTTCTCAGAACTAATGTCATATTTTGGAGCAATTTTGCAATGACTGTTGCAAATGGTGTCAAGCTGGACGTATGAAGTCGGAGAACCCACAGGTGTAGTTCATCCCATTAACTATGGACATCCCCTTTATGGCCAAATAGCATTTGTCTTTACATTGATTAGTGGCTATATATCTATTGTTTTATTATTTTTACCATACAAACTATGCACAACTGTGTTATCCCATGTTATTTGTTATGCCATGGTCTGTCTGAATACTCAATTCTGATTGGCTGGAAGGTGCATTAAAACCATTTAATGCACAGGTAGTTTCAGTCAGTTTAAATCCCCGCATTATATCAATGCACTGTTTTTTATTGAAGCAGACACACACACACACACATACACACAGGGAGTTTTTCTACTGAATCATTACATTGCATTTCTCAGCAACAAGGGAGTATCATAGCTAGCTGTGCATTAAACCATTTGAATGCACTCTGCTTAGTGGTTCTTTGCCTCCATCACGTCAAATTAAAATCTTTTAATGCACAGCTAGCCGAGATTTACCCCGACTAAAAATGAACACGTTTGCTTTGATATTCTGTTATCCATGCAGTGTCCAAATACTCCATGGGTCTGCTGTATGACTGCACATGTTTGCTTCAGCCTCTTTATTTATGGCCTGTTCCCTGGGGCTCCTCAGATCAGGCCAGTGTGAGTACCAGACCCATTTACACATGATGATGTGCTTTTATGAGCCGTTTATGGCCAAGCAGGGCAAGATAACGAAGTCAAACACACAAAGGAGGGGGAGAAACCCAGTCTACAGTGTGAGATCTGATCACTTAACATGCAACTGATCATCTTACGCAACTAAAATGTGCATAATAAATCAAATCTGCATGCATGGTTCATATCTAAAAATTTCCCTTACAGGAAAGAAAACTGACAGCATTATGAGGTTAAAAAATGTGAGGCGACGATTTAAAATATTTCCCCCCAAAAAATGAAATGTGACTGCACTGATGAAGATTTAAAGCCGTGATTCAGATTTCATAGAGACATAACCAGAGCCTTCTCTGATACTACATGGGTCAGCTTCAGCTTAATTAAGTCTTACATTTGTTTTAACTTATTTGACCTCTCAGGGACACAAAACATGGTCTAAAGGGATAGTTCATCCAAAAAAATAAAAGTCCTGTCATTATTTATTCACACAAACCTGTATGACTTTCTTTCTTCTGCAAAATACACAAAAAGGATGTTGAATAATGTGTCAATTGCCCACACAATGAAAGTCAATGCGGTCCAAAATGACACTTGTACCCCTTTGACTTTCATTGTACTAGCAAACAAGACAGAGCCATATTTCGAAATAACTTATTTTGTGGTCAAAAGAAAAAAGTACGTCATACATGTTTGGAACGACATGGGGTTTAATAAATAACGAAAAAAACTTTCATTTTTGGGTGAACTATCCCTTTAAATCAGCAAAAAAGGAGGTACGATAAATACTATCATAATGCATACATACCTTATTTTATGTATTATAAATAGTATGACTGTTGTTGTTTTTTTCTAATTAAAGTAATGGTAATTGTTTTGTTTTTTTTGCATTACAGCAATGAGAAAAATGTCAATGTCCCTATTCACTACAAAAATTAGGAAATAATACAATATATATGGTCCTTAATGGTCCTAAAATAACAGCAAAAAGTAAACTTAAGGCAATAGAAGGCCATCACATTTAAGGGCCAATCTTAGAGTTTGTATGGAAGTGATTTGTGGAACCGCAGTACAAGTGTGATAGTGAGCAAACTGCTGCGTGGTCCTCATTAAAGCACAGCTTCACACCAGAGCAGTCTTTAACGGCCCTTTGACAAGGACTTCAGTGAGAGGGTTGCCAGAATGACTCCAGATCTCATTCTGTCAGTCAGACGCCAATAAAGCATGTCCTACCTCAGCAATTCTCAAGATGTTGTGCCCATTGATCTCAAACGTAGAGGAGTAGGTGACACAAAGCAGGACCTACAACACAAAGAACTACAAAACATTAGCCATCTAATATAACAGCCATTTGGCAGCATCTCCACCAATAATGATTCAACACTTCAGTTTTAGAAACAGGAGATGAGGAACAACACAATGTGTCTAGGGACGACCGTGTGCCAGTAATGCTGCAAATCCATCCAATTAGACGGCAGGTGCAGAGCTGACACTGAATTGATTAAGCCTGCTTGAAGCAACACAATATTGTAGACTATTCCAGCTCAATGCAAGGCTTTTCTTCACAAACCACATCACACACACTGATGATGAAGGTACACAGATTGAAAGACGGACCTTCATGACCTCCACCTGCAGGTCTTCGTGCAGGGCAGGCGTCACCCTGATGGCTTGCAGGATCTGACTCAACAGCTGCTTCTCTGGAGCCTCTTTTTCCACAGCAACAAAGCAATCCTCACACAGGATCTTCTGTCAACGCCACAAGACAACAGCAGAAAATGCTAAAGGCTGAGAAGAGTATGAACTAACCAACATTCACAAGATAATTGAACACTGGCCATCTTGCCATGTTTGCATACTGCAAAAAAATGCTTTTCTTACTCAGTATTTTTGTCTTGTTTCTAGTCTAAATATCTAAAAATTCATCACATTAAGAAACATTTAAGTTTTGTTTTGGGAAAAAATTACTCAAAATTAAGAGAGTTTTATCTTAAAATAAGATAAATAATCTGCCAGTGGGGTAAGTAAAATAATGTTGTTTTAAGATTATTTTACTTACCCCATTGGTAGATTATTTTGCTTATTTTAAGCAAAAACTCTCTTAATTTTGAGTTATTTTTTCCCAAAACAAGACAATTACTTTTGTTTGTCTAGTAAATACTTATTATTTTAAGAATTTTTAGATGTTCTGACTAGAAACAAGACAAAAATACTACGTGAGAAAAGCTTTTTTGCCGTGTAAACGGAATTATAAAACGTATAAAATGTGAGGGTTTGTATGCGAAACTTGCTACCGCAAAGCTAAGCATTCAGTGTAAAATTCATCATCATTTTAAAACCTCTTAAAAATATAACAGCAAGTTCCCTTACTATATACGTTAAAAACAAAACTTTAATAGATCCCGTTACACATTTCATAACATTTTACAGTATAATGTTAAAAAAAAAAAATTTGCAAGGGAAAAAGAAAGTCATCTTATAAGTTACTATTCACATTCAACTTTGATTCTTCATGCGTCTCTCTCTTTACACCCGTGTTTTTCAATGTGGTTATCAGTGTATATATAGGTGGGTAAAACATATGGTTATTTATTTTCTATATTAACATTATTTAAGTTAAAGGTGCAGTAAGCGATTTCTGAGAAAAACTGTTGAAAGTGGATCGGACTCAGCAGCACAACACACTTGTAGCCAATCAGCAGTAAGGGGTGTGTCATTCATGATGGAGGAGGAGAGAGAATGACCCCATCAGCAGTAGGGGTGTGTCCACTCATGATGGCGGAGGAGAGAGACCCCATTAGCAGTAGGGGCGTGTCCACTCATGATGGGGGAGGAGAGAGAGAGAGAGCCAATCAGCGGTAGGGGGCGTGTCCACTCATGAAGGGGGCGGAGAGAGTGACCCCATCAGCAGTAGGGGGCGTGTCCACTCATGATGGGGGAGGAGAGAGTGAGCCAATCAGCGGTAGGGGGCATGTCCACTCATGATGAGGGCAGAGAGAGTGACCCCATCAGCAGTAGGGGGCGTGTCCACTCATGATGGGGGAGGAGAGAGTGAGCCAATCAGCAGTAGGGGGTGTGTCCACTCATGATGGGGGAGGAGTGAACTAATCAGCAGTAGGGGGCGTGTCCACTCATGATGGGGGAGGAGAGAGTGACCCCATCAGCAGTAGGGGGTGTGTCCACTCATGATGGGGGAGGAGAGAGTGAGCCAATCAGCGGTAGGGGGTGTGTCCACTCATAATGAGGGCGGAGAGAGTGACCCCATCAGCAGTAGGGGGCATGTCCACTCATGATGGGGGAGGAGAGAGTGAGCCAATCAGCAGTAGGGGGCGTGTCCACTCATGATGGGGGAGGAGTGAACTAATCAGCAGTAGGGGGCGTGTCCACTCATGATGGGGGAGGAGTGAGCCAATCAGCACTAGGGGGCTAGTCCACTCATGATGGGGGAGGAGAGAGTGAGCCAATCAGCAGTAGGGGGCGTGTCCAATCATGATGATGGGGGAGGAGAGAGTGAGCCAATCAGCAGTAGGGGTGTGTACAAATGAAGGGGAGGAGAGAAAGTGAGCCAATCAGCAGTTAGGGTGTGTCCACACATGATGGGGTAGGAGAGAGTGAACAATAGGGACATTTTTAGAAAGACTGTAGAAATAGAAATGGCTGAGAGACATTACAAAAGAGAAAGCTTTATGAGACCCATGTTAATATTAGTAAAGCTTTCCATTGCAGGAGAGATGTTAGAGATTGGGGAGGCCTGAAAACGGATGCAGAGGTAGTTGTTTCTGGTAGGAGTTGCTTCTGCTCCATATGCGAGAAAAATTGGTTTTGATGTTTTACAGAACCAAAATATGCTGGTACTGTAATGTTAGCTTTAGTAACAGGACATTTTTGAGTGGTGTTGTTTGACTGGAGCTGCTGTGCTGCTAGTGACTAACAACCAACTCATGCTTGTATTTACTCTTGTGTGCTGCATGTTCATTTTTTTGTTCTTAAAGGGGGGGTGAAATGCTGTTTCATGCATACTGAGCTTTTTACACTGTTAAAGACTTGGATTCCCATCCTAAACATAGACAAAGTTTCAAAAACTAATGTTGGACGTTTGATGGAGTATTTCTGTGTTAAAAACTTTCAGAGAGTTTTTTTCGAGTATGGCTCGGCTTGACGTGAACAGAGCGGAAGGTCCTTGTATGGGCAGTACGGGCTCTTCTCCCGGGAGGGGGCGCTCGCGTGTGACTAGAGTGAGTGAAGAAATGGACGCCCATAAACACTCTTTTGCAGGTGCAGATCCAGTCATCCGTGAACACTTCTGACGCGCCCTATGGTTGCGTCGCGCTCCACTTAATTCCTATGGGTGACGTCGAGCGACTTCAACGCTTCAGCACAGCATTCCGGGAAGACAGCGCTGCATTTGAACGCAGAAATGATGGGAAGCTTCACAACATCGCTTCAGTTGCGTCGCAAAGTGGATTTCCACAGTCACTGCCGTCAGGACTTCACCAAATCATACCAAAGAAGTGTGATTTTGATGGTGCGGTCCCAGCGATAAAGGTTCGGTCCTGCTTTCGAAGCAGCCGGTGAGTAAAACTGCTTCAAATGTCTGTGCTGTTGGCTATCGTCACGTGAGTAAACATCAGTAAACGACACGATCGCGTGCTTCGTCATTCAAATGCGCTAACGGTTACTAACGGTACAGCCTATATTTCTTTTATAAGTATAATAAAACTAAAGACTTTTCGGAGATATGAAGGATGCAATACTACTCTATAGGTACTCAAGATTGACATGAGATTGACTGAAACTGAGTATTTCACCCCCTTTAACTTAAATACTGTAAATTTAAGTTCAATCTGTAAAACTTGCTGTTGTATTTTTAACAGTAAAGTTATGGCAACCACAGCTGCCATTTCTACTGTATATTCTAGTCCCAAGCTATGGTCTATTCATGTACAAACATTCCAACGTGAGCTATGAGTCTAACACTGGCTTAGCAATACCATAAATTACAAACAAAACATACTGTCCTGCTTTATCTTAAGTGTACCAAAATAATTGTGCATGTGTTGAGTAATGCGCACACCTGCATTCCAGTGAGGGCCGTCTGAGCCAGTTTAGTGTTTTTAGACTCCAGTGCCATCTGAAGAGGGAAGAAACACTTCTCTCTGCACAAAAACAGTTCACATTAATAACACTGCACAACATGAAAGATGAAACTCATGAAGAGTACTGAAGCGTTTTCTAGTGTCACTGTCAGCCTCTGATGATTCAGAGATCAGACACTTTGAATAAAAGCATCTGCTATATAAATAAATACAGAAAAAGCTTTAAAAAGCAATCCCATTTCAACGGTACAGTTGAATAATTCTTATGCATTTGGATAGAGTAATTCTTATGCATTGTTTACCCTGTTTACAAATTAGAGATATAAATAGGGATTGTGCTTGTCTATTGACTTTTATGGATTATGGATCATCATAAAGACTATGTGAGAAATATATCTGAGAAAATACAAATGTTGCCAATACAAATATTGTATATGGAATCAAAATGCTTGCCTGAGTTTAAATGGTGGTATTTTAACTGATCCATTCTGAGCTTGAAGGGTCTCTGTAAAATCACAGGGGAAATAAGTGGGGGTTACATGATACTATTATATAAAATTAGAAAAACAATATTTAAAAAATAAATAAAAAAAAACTTGAACACATTCAAAGAAATTAACATCATGTCAATATGACAAAACATTATTTGAAACCTCGACATTCCTAACAATTTAACGTTTGTCAACCGGTAGAGGTTTTGTGTACGTTTTTAAGCATTGCGGTTTAAAAGGTGATTTTAAACAGTTGAAATGCAAAAAGCAGTCAGAGAGACTGTTTCAGAGTCTGTCTGAAGCCCCGTTTCCAACAAAATTACCAGCAACAATTTGTCCCAGGAACTTTCCCCCCCAGACCTGTTGCTGTCTCAATACCGTGAAGATTGGTTAGAAGGACTGCGCATGGCTTTTCAGTTCCCACTGGATTTCTGCATTTAAACTTAATAAACCCTGAACCTTGTCGTCGATCCATCTGTAGTATTTTTTAAACTTTTAGGTTAAAATAAAATGGTGTGTTGAGTCAGCCAATCAAAATGCTACGTGAACTCAACCAATCAGCATGTCCAATGCCAAAGTCCCACCCCTGAAAGTTCCTGAAAAGTGCTACCTCACGAGCAGGGATGTTTTGAGGGGGAAATTTATACTTGGAACCTCATTTAGAAACAAACGAAGTACCACCCCAAAGTCCCTAGTTCCTGGGGAAAGTTGCTGAGGTGGAAACGTGGCTTGAGAGACATGCACATGAAGTTCAGCTCCGCATATAACTGAACTGACTGTTTTCGTCCCCTAATTGGACTTCACACTTGTCTTTGCAAGTATCCTTATAAACACAATAATGTATGTCTTAAGTGAAGGTAAACAGTTAGGGCTATGTTGAAAAAAATCGATTCACCAATTCTGAATCGATTTTCATATTAAATTTCTAAAGATCGATCCGTAACTCAGAGGATCGATTTAATAATAGGCCTACATTTTCCCCGTGAATCTTAATTTGCCGCGTCATTGAATTCACGCATGCGCGCAAGGTGGAAGGACATTAAAACAACGAACATGGCAGCTTTGAAAACTCCAGCACCACCGCGGACAGAGAATACTAGAGTAAGTAAACAAACTCAAGCCGAAGCTCTCGTCACTATACCGCTGCCGCCGCGCTGAAGAAGCGCCGCGGACAGACCGAGTTTTCCCTCACTCTTCCTCTTCTCTCGTTACCGTGGTGGACAGAGAATACTAGAGTAAGGTAGACGGGTGCACTCGGGCTGCTGGATATGTCGAGAACGCGGCTTAAATCACAGCCGTTCTCACTGCAGCGCGTGCTTACTGCCAAGGAAGTTGTAATGGCTGCCTTGTCATGACAGCACGCGCCCTCTCCACAGAGCGTGTTGCTGACTAGAGCAGCCTGGAAGAGGGATTGTTCAACCATCAATACTCCATTAATTTGCAGTTGAATGTCTATAATAATAGCATCAATATGTTGCATAACTACAGTCCTGTAATATTCAGGTAACAGCTGGAAAAAAATGCTTTCTTTAAAAACACCTATCTAAATCTCAAAGATCGGATCGGATCAGATCGGATAATGATAATCCATTGAAGATCTTGAGAATCGGAATCGAATCGATTCTTGAAATTTGAATCGAAACCCAGCCCTATAAACAGTTGAGAAAGTAAACGTGTGTGTATCAGTGTATTGGATCTGTGCATTCACTCTTAAAGTGACAGCAGCCTAATATTACTGCTGCCGTCTGTCATCAATGATAATCAGACAACAAGAGAGAAAATCTCACTGCTCTTCACTGAATCACTTTCGAAACTTTAATAAAATATATATATAACTTCTACAGTGGTTTTTGATTACACATTTGATTACTTTATATGATTTATGTAGGCTAGTATTTATTATTTCTAATGCTTTGTGTTGATCAGGTATATGTCTATTTATTTGTTCTAATGCAGTTTTTTGTCATATTGCTTGTAATTAGTTTCTTTGTTCTTATTTTAATCACTGAAGGTTTACTTGTCTTCAGTAAGCTTGAGAGATTTGTTTTATGTAGGCTAGTATTTGTTTTTTGTGATACTGAAATTGGTGACAAGAATTATGAAATGCCAATGGTATAAAAATTATGATGTTAAAACAAAAATAACTACAGTCATCATGAAATAAAAGGACTCGTATCAATTCTTGCTATACTGTCATCTGAGCTATTCATTGATCCTGTAAATGAGCCACGGTGGCACAGCATCAGTTTAGAGACGCTCGGTTGTTTCCACAGCATGACTGACAGCGCGTGATATGCAGAAACACCGAAAGGTCATTTAAGTGCATGAAGCTCCACATTATCATAAACTATTGTATATGAAACTGAAGCTTTGCCCATCCATTAAACAGCCATTTAGTTAAACACAATGCAAGAACACAGAATCAGAACAAAACTATAATAATTTAAATATTTATAATATTAAAGATTACAATAAATAAGATTATTTATTATGGTTTATTAATTGTTTATTAAAATGTTCACTAAATATTATACTACTGCCACTAATACTAATAATAGTAATAACGTTGCTGTTATTTTATACATTTCTGGGTCGTAAAAGCAAAGTGCTTATGCACACAAAAAAACTATCCTCTCTCAAATCAATTACCAGGAAAAGAAAATGAAGTAATCATTAAAAGATTAAATTAACTATTAAAACACAGAAGCTTCCTCACAGACTGTGATTTAAAAGTACTGTCCAAGCCACCATGCCTCAATAATAGCAAATATGATTAACATTTCAATGGGATTCTACTCATAGTGCATGTCCAAAAACATATTATTAACATAGGACTTTATTTACATTTTTGACTGCATGCATTTTAAGAATAAAGAGGTTTAAAGCCAAACCATTCAACGTCATAATATTCAAATAAACATGGTTCAAAAGCACGCAGGTCGCATGCATATAGGCTCATTGCATGAGTGCACAATGGAAATAAAACTATTTATTTATTTTATTTCCGTTTGCATGTTTTCATTTCCATGCTGTTCTAAAATGTCATGTGCAATGAGACAACACGTCCTGTAACAGCTGTTATATGAGGATTCGGTTGCTGTGAAAGGCTGGCACACGTGTGCTTTCGTACTGTATACTGAATATTGTTGTTCTCAGACATAAAACATTATTTTTAATGCGCTGAACTCATTCATCCACACAGACGCTCCACAAACAGGTGCATCCCCATCTTACCGCACGCGACACCGCACGAGTCCCGGATCGCTTTGTGTTTACTGCCCGATGCCTCCTTCTGGAGCCTGCGAAAAATCTCCTCCATTGCCCCGATGATGAGGAGGATGATGATGATGATGATGATGGAGAAATGATATGGCGCTGCGTGCTGTAAATGATGGTTTCAGGCCTCCTGCCTAAGGCTCAGCATCCCTACAGTAGAGATGATTCACTTTAACAACAGTGATACGTCACTCTCCACGTCAGCTGTTATCCTTTTTCGGGGAAGCCGCAGGTATACTTACTATCACTACTAACAGTTTCGACAAGATTAAAGCGCACCTCCGGAGTTTGAGCTGCATTCTAGAGCACGCATCTGATCTGTAAGGTGGGTGTCCAGCTACTTCCCGTCCGCGAATTAAGGTATGAAAGCTACTATGGCGAAGGATTGGTTATTAATATTAATAAGCCACGCCTTCGTTGGTGGAGGGAAATGATGCAACGTCACTACTATCTCATTAATATATACTACGTTCATCTTTGCAAATGGAAGACTACCAATCAAAGTCAACATATCTGAATATATATTCATGAGGTAATATTTCGCCATAGTATACTTTATTATTTTCGTTCAGAAGAAGAAAAATTGCTGCATTATACATTATATGCAGTGTTCGGTGTATTTAGTTACTGTAATTTAATTCCGTTTCCATTGAAAAGTAAAGCAAGCTCTTATTTTTTCTGTAATTTAATTTAGATTAAATCTTTGAACACACACATCCTCTTTCATACTCACTCTACACCAGTGTTTGGTGTATTTAGGTACTAAGTAATTAGTAACTGTATTTTAATTAATTTCCCCTTGAAAAAGTAAAGTAAGGGATTACTTTTCTGTAATTTAATTACAGTTACTTCACAAGTATTTGAACTAAATACTAAATATAATTATACATAATACAACATTTAAAGTCTAACTTTTAAATGCATGTTTTTATGTATCCTTCTCACATTTACTTTGGACAGTTAATAAGAGTAATTTATGTAGTTTTATAATATTTATTTGATTGAATTAAAAGAGCTGTTTCATGTCTAACCTTGAATCGCTTAACTCAAGGTTGATATAGGATTTAGAAAGTAATTAAAAAGTAATAAATAATTAAATACTTTTAGGATAGAGTAATTTGTACAGTAATGTAATTACACTATTTAATATGTAATTAGTAACTAGTAATTAATTACTTTTTTAGAGTAACTTACCCAACAGTGATGATAATGGATCGCACTGATTAATGATTATGTCACGGTCATAGTCTTTTTATTTTATTTTACATATCCCTTTATTTGACAAATCATGAAATAAACCATAAACCATTCTTTTTTATTGCAATATTTTTATTGCAATATTTATTATAAATTATTTATCCGTGCATTATAATAAATTTTTCTTTTAATTGCATGTGCCTTATGATCTCTAATCAACTTTTTGAGTGACATCTCTTCTCTTCTCTGATGATGTGTGCACTGGTGTGTGGGCGGGGCAACCTGTCAGTCACATGAGATCGACCAATAGCAACCAACATCCATCCAATCAATTCCTCATGGATAAAAGTCTCCTGCGAAGTTCGAGTCCTAATGATTAATGATTATGTCACGTTAATAGACATCATTTTCCTTTTTAATTTTATTTAATATAGCCTACCCCTTTAATTGGCAAATTTAAAGTTGCCATGAAATCAAAATTCCCTATTCTTGTTTAGTTTTTTTTATGGAATATTGCTATATTTATTATAAATTATTTATCTTAATCAACTTTTTGAGTGGCATCTTTTTGTTTACTGGCGCGAGGGCGGGGCAACCTGCCACTCACATAAGACTGACCAATAGCAAACCAAAAAGTCCTGCCCTAGATGTATTAGGCTATATGGAGTTGAGGTTATATATATACATTACCTATATATATATATATATATATATATATATATATATATATATATATATATATATATATATATATATATATATATATATATATATATATATATATATATATATATATATATATATATATATATATATATGGCAAATTTAAAGTCTCCATGAAATTAAAATTGAATCTTTTTTTATTTTTATAGAAATATGTATGCAATATTTATTCTAAATGATTTATTTGCTCATTATTATAATTTTTTAATTAATGTGCCTCGTAATCTTTAATTAAGGATTATTTTTAAAAGATCAAAAGATCTTTAATCTTTCTGAAGACGTGATGTTTACTAAAGATTGTCGACCAATAGCAAACCACAACCATCCAATCATCCAATCATTTCCCCATGGATAAAAGTCCCGCCCTAGATTTTTCTTGCTCCAGATGCCAATTTAAATAAACAAAACATTAACAAAATGAGGATTAAGCCGTTACATTATTTCTGTTTAGACGTCTAGAGGATTCACAACAAGTGAATTTTAGTAAAACTTGTAGTTTGATTTTGTCTTTTTTTGTGCACGAAAAATAATTTGAGATTAGTAAAATGTTTATGTATATTTGACAACAACAACAAAGCACACACACACACACACACAAGCTTTTTATTGGGTTAGGGTTAGACGGGCAGACATTTATTTTTAGACTTTTATTTTTAAACCACAGACCGGATGTTGTTTTGTCGCAACAGCTCAACAAGTGTCTCCCCTCCGCGTGCGCTCGCTCGCTCGCGCTGCTGTCACTCACAGACTCACTCGTCATGATGGCTGCCGTGTGGCGAGCTCGCGTATTTGCCCGCTCTGTCGTCCGCTTCTCTGATCGTGATCTGTAAAATATTCGTTGAAAGCACGTCTTTAAACGCGACACTAAAAGAGCTCGCAAAATAAGCTGTTATGGTCAGTAAAAGCCGTGTTTCTAAGATTAGCGAGGCTGCTAATCAGGAGCTAACTTTAGCATGTTAGCAGCCATGACGTATTAATGTCCTGTCACAAACATCTGAGTATTTTTGACTGGATAACAGTTTTAAATAATTATTTAAACGCTTAGTATGTAATACCAATCATGAGTATATGATATATTTAAAACATAAACTAATTAATTCATGCATGTTACAAAGTTTGTAGTTCTGCAAAACGACTGGACTTGTGTTTAGATGCACTGAATTTAAGAATTTAATTTGATAGTCGATTATTTGTGTTTTAAAAAATGTTGTGCAATAATTTCTCCTGGTGATTAATGCTTGTCAAGCTCTCTGATTGGTCAGTCTTATCTCAACACCAAACATGGACGTGGGTGTAGTTTCTCTCTTTTAAGATCTGCGTCACGTCTTTTTAAATTGTGCCTACTTTACACAAAATATCAGTTGAAGTTACTGAATGTGTGTTATTTCTAGGCTGAAAGCAACCAAAATACTGCTGGCACTATTGAAGAAGAGGAAAATGAAAATACAGAGGATTCTAATATTCAAGTTAGTGAACCTGATCTCATTTTTATGTTATAAGAAGACATGAAGGAAAGTTGCGGATGTCTTTATGTAATAAATTGCTTTTGTCAAATATTTCATCATGTTTATTGAAAACTTGGAAATGGCTATTACCAAAATTGACCCGGTTTACTTTATTTA